>NW_019396921.1:0-39801 GCF_000591075.1 Eurytemora carolleeae | reverse complement strand
AGATACTTGGCAAACTTATCTGGGTCTTTAATAAACTCTACAGACAACAGATTAATATTCAGATACTTGGCAAACTTATCTGGGTCTTTAATAAACTGTACAGACAACAGATTAATATTCAGATACTTGGCAAACTATCTGGGTCTTTATTAAATTCTACAGACAACAAAATAATATTCAGATTCTTGGCAAACTTATCTGGGTCTTTAATAAACTGTACAGACAACAGATTAATAATCAGATACTTGGCAAACTATCTGGGTCTTTAATAAACTCTACAGACAACAGCTTAATATTCAGATAACTCATCGGTTATGAATGGTACCAACTACTCTTAAAAATCTATTGATTAGCATTATAAGCAATAAAGCATCTTTATGATCTATTAAAGTCGGATTTAAACGATTAAACTGATGGGGTTTCTTATGGATTGAGAGTTTTGAGGAACAGTTCCCAATTGTAATCAACAGAAGACACATTTTAAACAGGGGTGTATATTCTTAAGAATATCAACAATAACCCCTCATTCTGGGTGTGGGAGGTAGAATAATTTTTATAAATCTGGAGCAAAAAAACTTTAAAAAAATTGGACATTAAAAGGCAAGATTTGTATTTATTTTCCTATAAAATAATTACTACTCCACAATTCAGCGAAAAGAGCACACCCAATTTATTGGGAGAAAAAAAAATTTTAAAGGAGAATATACACCCCTGGTAGTTATAGCGCTGAGCTACATCAACTAAACTTTATATCGACAGTGTAAACTTTAATTTAATTGATAGAGGTTAATATCCAAAATTAATTTTATAAGTGGAATTTAAGTCTGACCACTTTAATTAAATGACCGACTAAGAGCGTTATAATCATCCAACATATTTAAAATCCTAAAGTTTTGACCTCTTGTGTAAAATCTAGTGTTCTTTGTATTTATGTGGAAAGTTTAAGCAAGTAAATGTAATATTTAAGCAATTAAAACTGATGCATATCAAATACAAGACCTTTATTTTTTTGATGATATTCATCGTTTCATTTTCACCCTATTAATCTGACCGTTCCTAAATACTGATTAATTGATTGATCAAATACATTTAATAGATCAGCATCGATGGAAAAATCCTGTGGAGCTTCCGGAAAAGAATTTTTAATTTCTCTCAATTCCATTTTATCTGAAATATTTAGATAAACTAACTAACTAGCAACAAACTATGACTTGTAAATTTTCATATAAATAAACTGATTGATTAGAAGGTATCTTAACAGTATGAATAGCAGATGGTGATATGGAGAAGATAATCAAGTAAAAACTTTTATTATTTTATCTTTTAAGGTCGGCAAATTTCAAGAGATGCTCCTTAGTTTGAATTTCGGGTTCTCTATTAAAGTGACTTGCGGAATTGAACTGCTGAGACAATGAAGAAATGGCCGAATTCGACACTTCCTTATGGTTACTTAGAAAAAGGTATAAAGGGTGCGTTGTGAATCAAACTTGCCGCTTGTTAAACAGAGAACCACTTGACATTACGCTCCAATAATTAAATTGTTCCTCAACACTTTGTTAAAACAAAACAATTTATATTTTTGGGGGATTTTCTAGAATTCCGGTGAAACTGGCTCCACACCACCGTGACAAGTTGAACTAACGCTGAGCTTTCTTGATCTCTTTCTCCTCCTTGTCCTTGTCTATCAAGTACTGCATGAGATCATTTAATCCGGTGAATTCGGTTCGGGACTGAACAACAAATATATTTTCTTGTGACCCTCTATTTCAAGCGGCGGATTCTTTGCTTGTATGTTTGTTTATATCCAATGAACGTCAAAACGGCTGAACCGATCGGGCCCATTTTTTTGTGCCAACTAAAAAGACCCAGGGAGGGTTTATGGATGGTCGTTATTTAGAAAATTAGAAAAATCCTATTTTCAAAAATCACGGGGAAAAGTTTAAGAGCAAAAATTAAAAGTTAAAATCCAAGATGGGCGCCCCCTAGTTAAAATAAAAGCATTAAAAAATCTTCTAAAATAAGTTTTATTAAAACATATGTTGTTGCCTGGGGTGGATCATTTCTCCTTATTCTAGGCAGAATTCCTCCAACCTAAACAAATACAATAAGAAGTTTAACTTTTTAACTTCAGAGAGATGGTTCGCAGATTTTTAATTGGCTGTGAGACTTTGTTAGATTTTTAGATTTTTAGTTTAGTTTAGAAAAATTTATTCTGTCACTAATAAAAATATCTGAAAATTAACTCAACATGGAACCCCTAGAACGCTCGCAGCGCATCTATATTCTACATTCGGCCTGGAATCCATCCCGGCTAATGCACAATATTTAAAGCCAATGATACATCCTGCGGTGGCTGGCCACCGAAATGGTCCGCTGCGTAGTGCGTATCCAGCGACTACCTTCAGTTTTTTTCATCAATTATTTGTGATGGCTGAAACACAGAGCTCTGAGTCTGGGAAACCCCAATACTTTTTGAGCCAGAAGTAGCAGGACAAGGAAAGGTTTAAAACAAATTGCATTTATTTTATTCAGTGTTGTCAGAATCAGTTCTTAGGATCCATTTAATTTTGAGGCGGATCCGGGTCATTTCTTTGAGATTTCCTGAAAGGGGATGGTGGAGATGTAGGGGGGGGGGCCTGCCTTCATTTTTGGTTCAAATCTTCCAATTTTTTGGCTGCACGCCTAATTAGTGATCGAAATTCCTAAAATAAAAATCAAATTGAATTTTAATGACCTCTAATGACCTCCACAAATAGAAAATATTTCAACTATGGCTTAATGCATATCAAATGAAAGCTAGAAACTCAGGGAATACAGTAGCAGCAACAAATCCAGTGGTTGACCTTCTAATGACCTCAATAGAGGTCATTGTAGCTCATTAAAATTCAATTTGATTATATTTTAGGATCACTAATTAGGCGTGCAGCCAAAAAATCGGAAGATTTGAACCCAAAATGAAGGCAGGCCCCCCCCCCCCTACATCAAATGTGCCATCTCCACCATCCCCTTTTAACAAAAATAATTTTCAAATTCTTTGTTTCATTTTTTCGCTTAATTTTATCCTAAAACTTGATATACCATTCAGAAATGAGGAAATTTTTATAATCTCTCTTTTTTCAAAAGTTCAGATTTGGGTTTTAGGAATAAAAAAGTTTTTTTGCAGTGGATCCGCAAATTTTTGCGGATCCGGATCCAGGAAGCCAAAATCTTGCGAGTCCAACGGATCCGGATCCTAAGCACTGGTCAGAATAAAAATATTTGTTTACCTTATCTCTAAATTCCGTCAGATTATTCACCCCCATCATCTTCCAAACTAGAAACAAGGTTTAACATTTAAAAAAAAAAAAAAAATTTTAACCTTAATAAAAAATTATATTGAGAATGATATAATCAGAGTTGTACAGGGGTATATAATTTTTATACACCCCCCCCCCCCCCCCCCAAGGAGGAAATGATTTTCAAGATCTAGAGAAAAAACGAAAATTTTTAGTTTTTCACCTTACCAGAAAAAAATAAAAGTCCACAGCCTGCAAAGGCATACAGAGTTCCGTAGCCCAAAGCTCTTGTTGCCAAACTAGCGCCGGATTCTTGTAAATATCTAAATATATAAATTCATACAAAATAACATCAACAAAGCAGAATTATTCAGAAGCTTTAGGATAAATTTAAACTTAAGAGACTTTTAAATACAAAGCACTTGCCCCCCCCCCCCCCAATGAAAAAGAAAAAATAATCATTAACGCATTAAATTACGTCTTAATTACCTAGCTTTTGCTTGAGCGGACTGAGCTTTGGAAAGACTATCAGGATCAATGCCAATCATACCAGCATCAAAATGACGAGGGTCCTAAAACTCAATCAATAAATACATCAGTAATCAATCAATAAATTCATCAATAATCAATGAATCAATACATCAATAATCAATCAATAATAAATACATCAATAATCAATCAATACATCAACAATCAATCAATAAATACATCAATAATCAATCAATAAATATGTAGATTTTTAATCAATAAATCTTTTCTTTTTTAAACGAAATATTTTTTTATTTTCGTATAGTTATTTCGGATAACAAAATTTACATGTAATTATTAACAGAGTTACTGTGAACGAAAAATCCATATTTTACAAATATATATTAGCTATAATTTTATAGCTAGTAGTACAGTAAAAATGTTCAAGAGATGCTATGAAGATTTCACGAAAAGTTTACGATTGCGCGAAAAAGAGTTTTACATGTAAGAGTGGGCTATAGTACTATAGCAATTTAAATAGTTAATAAGGTTCTAGAGAAAACGTTAGGTTTACAAGGTTTAAACTTGGAATGAAAACGCTATATTTTTCCAAGTTTCGAAAAAATCTTTATTCACAGATATATTCAAATTTATCGATTTTAAAGTTTAACACGTTCAGTATTTAGTCCATTCTTTTATTTAATGCATTTTAAGAAGAAGATTGTGAAGAAAAAAAACAATGGTAGAACATTTAGATTACTTGTTTTTTAGCAGAGGCCATTGCTGTTCCGAACCCGGCCAGCATTCCTATTCCTAAATTTGTGATTAAAATGATGTTTTGTTTTTATCAATATAATTTATACAAGAAAATTTATGCACTTGAGTTCGTTTAGCGGGTTTTTGATCTTTGAGAAAAGTTTGATTTTTATCTTTGGTTTACGACTAAATATTTTCAAATGCGCCACCGCCAAAAGGGTAATTTTAATAAAGTTTTTTTTCTATCAGGACTTCAAAAGAACTAATTGGATCGCATCTACACAGTTTTTGTTTAACCACGAAATCAATTCAAACAAGTTGAACCATTCCAATATTCGTTCTCTTGGACGGACCCGCTGAGTGTTTCATAAATATAATAATCAAAAGACACTTTAAAAACAAAAATCCAACCTGCAGCCGTGGTTAGAAACGCCCCGGCTTTAACCTTGTAAGGTATTTCACTTCGCCCATCTTTTTTACTTCCACTTTCTTCATCTCCCATCCCTTCTTTCTCTTCCTTAACACTCATTCTTCTAAAGAATTATGTTTACAAAACTTTTTAAAGTTACGTGTACTTATCCAACCAATTAATTGTTGTCAGTAATTTCCTAAAGAACAATTTTTGACCCCCCCCCCCCCCCCCCCCCCCCCCCCCCCCCCCCCCCCCCTACTTTTTAAAAAAAATTNCCCCCCCCCCCCTCCTATCAATTTTGTACATGGATCTTACAGAAAGTGTCTCAACTTAACCTAACCCGTAGCCGCAGCGCTCGACCCAGAAAGTGTCTTAACCTAACATAACCCTTAATAATAATAAATAAATACTAATTTTAATTTTGTCATGTTCAAAATTGATAGGAGGGGGGGGGGCTGGGGGGTCCAAAAATCGTTCACTAGAACAGACCCCATCGCTCGGCCCAGAAAGTGTCTTAACCTAAGTTAACCCTAAATAAATACTAATTTAATTGAAAATTGTTGAAAAAGTGGTCATGTACAAAATTGATAGGAGGGGGGGGTCCAAAAATCGTTCTCTAGGACGACGGCCTTGTTGTCAGATCATTCATTTGACAAATATTATTGCAAAATATTCAAAATGTATATGCTGTATATTACAAAATAAATGATATTACTAATATATTACTTTTTAATAAACTATTTTGGAAAAAAAATATTCGTTTTTACTGCAATTCTGGGATTAAGCCCATCAAAATTGAATTAAACAAAAAATGTGTTGATGTATTTAAATAAGTTGCGCGGCACACACGCTCAAACATTTATGTCGTCGTTGCAAAAGTTTCTCAGAGAAAAGGAAGATGGGGATGGTGTATTTTTGGACCTACGCCCATCCCCTCTACTGCCCATCCGACCTACTCCTATATCCCTCCCCCACGATTAGATGATAGGAAAAAGAAGGAAATGAAATGGAAAGAAATCCAAAGAAAAGACTAGAAATTAACTGAAAAGCAAATGATATAGCTGAAAAGGACTAAAAGAAAAGACGGAAAAAAGGAGAAAAAAGGAAAGAAGGTAAAAGAAGCAGAAAAAAGGGAAGGAAACAAAATGAAAGACGGAAAAAAGAAGGTAAAAAGAGTAAGGAAAGGAAAAGGAAATACGGAAAAAAGAATGGGGAAAAGGAAGAAAAGGGAAAGAAGAACAAAAATAGAAGGAAAGGCAAAGGTTAAGGAAAGGAAAAGGAGGAAAATGAAAAGTAAGGAAAGGAAAATGGAAAAAAGGAAAATAAACGAAAGGAAAATGAACGAAAAGAAAATGAAGGAGAGGAAAAGGAGTAAAAGGAAAAGGAATGAAAGGAAAGGAAAGGAAAAGAAAAGGAAGGTATGGAAAGGAAAAAAAACTGAAAGGTAAGGAAGGAAAGTAGAAGAAAGGGAAAGAAAGTAAAAGAAAATGAAAAATAAAAAAAGAATGGGAACAAAATGAAGGAAAGAAAAAGCTAGGAGTAAGGTAAGATATAGAAAAGGTTCAGAAATGAGAAGGAAGGATCAGTTAAAGAGAGTAAAGGAAAAGAAGCAAGGAAAAGGAAAAAAAGATATAGAATAGAATATTATAAAATTGCGAATGAAGAAGAAAAAATATCTCTACTCCCCCTCCCACGCCCCCCCCCCTTTCCCAACAAATATTTCTTTAAAGGGACTGTAAGCATAATTTCAAGTGATCCTCTATGTAAAAATGGCAATGCTCGATTCACAACAGTTCCCTTAAATGCTTTGTGATCATGTATGAATTAGTTTAAAAACTGATTATTTAAAATGTTGTTTCTAGTATTTTGCGCATTTCTATTGAAAGTAAACATTTTGGAATTATCAGAATTTAAAACTTTAAACCTAGAAAAACAACAACAGCTTTCACATTCAGGTACAGGTTTAAGATTTCGAGTATAACACAAGGAGGGGCCGTGAATTAATCACGTGAATTATCAACCAGTTCTCCATCTTGCTAATCTCGTTGAAAACCTGTGTTTTGTTTGTTGGGAACAAGAATGTAATGCAAGGAAAGTTAATTGCAGTTGCGCATACTCTGCGTACATATTGAAACCAGTTCTATGACTCTCTGGGCGGAATTTGTAAACAAGAATGGGTGACTCAGTGTTCGTTAAGTATCCGAGGAGGTTAAAAGCATTAGATTTTGATAATTTTGATAATTCACATAATAGTTTCCTATGACCAGAATATTTCATTGATTTTTTATGTGAAAGATGGATCCCATGTCAGGCTTCGCCATCCGTCTTGTGTTTACATTACCGCTCAGTGGCAGTACAGTACAGTACAAAAGATGCGTACTCCTCTGAAATAACTTTCCTTGTAAAAATCCTTGGAATTGAGAAGAGTACCTTTGTGAATCAGGCATTATCATGTTTGCAAGGAGAGCCACGTAGAAATACGCTTACAGTCTCTTTAATGAAGGAGAGAATAAAAAATGAATGATGTAGAGACAGGAGAACCGTTGAGTTCTCAATTCATTCATATTTTGGTAGGATGAGATCATCTTACGCCCAACATCAGAATAATGGGGTGGTAGGGGGTTCTGTAGATTTGAATATAAAACATTGTTAAAAACAACATTCTAAGTATGCAATATGCAGTTGGCTTTTTTTTAAAGCTTTTACGATGAGACAAAATCATTAAAATTATAAGTTTTTGAAATATAATAAAATTTGATAGACAAAAATGTCTGTGAAATTAAAAAAAAAATTTCGTTCATATATATACTTTATACATTTATATATTTATATAACTGGCCAAACGGCTGGACCGAATGGGGATCAATAAAGCTTCATCTAATTTACCAACCTTTAACAATTTTAACACACACAAAGTGTTTTTGCTTTAACTTCATTCGATATAAATATAAGTATATCTTTGACTCATCAAGAAATATTATTTTTCAAATCATGTTATATAGTATATACTACAGAGTGATATCCAGAAAAATCTGAAAAAGGAAGACAACTTTTAAAATTAAATTATAACTTTAAAAAATTCGTCATACAGCAATTGTGCAGTGTAAACAGACTCTTTTCAATAAATTATTAATTTGATAAATGTCTTGTAAACTAATTGCTTTGTAACAACATCAAACACTCTAAAGTATTGCTATAATGTCGTCTTCTTATTCTATTGTTTTCTGGTTAACACTGCAATTATTTACAATGTTCATAATTAAACATGTTTTCCTCATTTTCAAATGAATTTAAAGAGATGCACTGCAGAATTGTTTAATACATTTATACACATTTATGTTTTTTTAGCCTTCAGATATATATATCCTTCAGATATATATCCTTCAGATATATTTATCCTTCAGATATATATATCCTTCAGATATATATATCCTTCAGATATATATATCNTAAAGGTCTAGATACAGATTTAATTATTCCTGAATCAAATATAAACATTTAAAGGTCTAGATACAGATTTAATTATTCCTGAATCAAATATAAACATTTAAAGGTCTAGATACAGATTTAATTATTCCTGAATCAAATATAAACATTTAAAGGTCTAGATACAGATTTAATTATTCCTGAATCAAATATAAACATTTAAAGGTCTAGATACAGATTTAATTATTCCTGAATCAAATATAAACATTTAAAGGTCTAGATACAGATTTAATTATTCCTGAATCAAATATAAACATTTAAAGGTCTAGATACAGATTTAATTATTCCTGAATCAAATATAAACATTTAAAGGTCTAGATACAGATTTAATTATTCCTGAATCAAATATAAACATTTAAAGGTCTAGATACAGATTTAATTATTCCTGAATCAAATATAAACATTTAAAGGTCTAGATACAGATTTAATTATTCCTGAATCAAATATAAACATTTAAAGGTCTAGATACAGATTTAATTATTCCTGAATCAAATATAAACATTTAAAGGTCTAGATACAGATTTAATTATTCCTAAATCAAATTTTAAATTTGCCAATTTAGATCGTTAAATTTAGCTTGTTAACTATTACAGATTTCTGGAGCTCACAATTGATCTAACAAGCATATTTTTTGGATATTTAATGCTCAAGTCCGCGAACTTCAACGATTGAGTGACGAGGCATTGATACGGTTAAAGTTAAAGGGACCGTTCACTTATTTGGGTAATTTCAGGGTAAACTGAAGAGTCTATATTCGCTGTTGATTGGTATTAGTCTTACTTTTCAAAGACAACTGTGGCCGGAGAAAAGCCGACTTTTCGTTCAGAATTCGAGTGCAAAGGTATGGTATTGTGATATACACTATTTGATGTTTTTGTCAATATGTTGTGGATCAAAATAAATTTCGAATATAAAATAAATAAAAATAAGGATCTTCAATTCAAATGTTCGAAATAAATATTGGTATTAAAAAACTGAATTCAGAAATGTTGAAATCCTAAAAATTAATGAAAAATTGATAAAATTTTAAGCATTAAAAACTACGGCTTTTTTCGAAAGATTTTGTCAGAGCATTAATAAAAAACTAATTTTTTGATACATCAAAAAAATGCCAAGCGAAAGGAATTCAGAAATTTGAGACGCATCTTTAAATACCCATAACACAAGTTTTGAAAAATTGAAAAATCGAGCTCCGTAATGAACTTCGTAATTAATTTGCTAATTACTGACTTAGTTCTGAGTTTTTCAATTTTTTCTTCATTGAATAATTTTCTACTATATATAGTTTTTTTCCTGGAGAAAAAAGTTGAAATTGAAATAGTTTCACCCCAAAAGTCAAGAAATCAAAAAAATATAGAAATATAAAAGTATATATAATATATATATCGTTGTTTTCTGGTCCGTTTAGTTTAGTTTCAGTCGGAACTAAACGCTTGACATGTAAAGGGCGTCACAAGTTTAAACAATTTTAAATTTTAAACGATCATAAATTTTTTTTTATAAAATCCAAAAGTGAAACTATTTCTGGGTTTTTGATGTTCGTCGAAATGAGTTGAGCTGGTTCAGCTCTATGTTTCAACCGTAGCAGAAATATAATACTTTTAATTGTTATTAAAAATGAGTGAAAAAATGAGTGAAAACCCTGTAATTAGTTAGTTTTTCCATCAGGTTAGATTTTATTTAGAACAAAGTAATAAAAAATTCAGATCACTATGTGTGACGTTTTTTTATCATTATCGACATATTCATAAATAATATAATTACTCTTAAGAAAAGAAATATTTAGAGTTTACATTTATTTCAAAATAAAATATAAAACAATAAAACTAATGATATGCTCAAATAAATATTAACTAAAATTTGTTTCATGAAACACAATTTAAGATAATTTTTAATCTCGGATGAGTTACTTGTTAAAAAGAATTTGTAGTTGGGAATTTTTAATTGAATTTTACTATTTTTAGGGTTGGGGAGGGGGGGGGGGGGGAGTTACAGTATACAGTATTTTGCCTGTGTTAGTATAAAGTCTGCAGCTGTCCAGTCTGTGCAATGGAAAGAAATTAGTAGTCTATGGACTACACCTATCCTGTCGTCTTTATATATTAGTCTTCAGATGTCAGCTGTCTGTGTATATATATCAGTCTATGGACTACAGATGTCAGCTGTCTGTGTACATATATATTAGTCTATCTATGGACTACAGCTGTCCCTGTCTGTGTTTATTTATATTATTCTATTTTGTGTAGCTGTCTTGTCTGTGTTTATATATTAGTCTATGGTGTGTAGCTGTCCTGTCTGTGTTTATATATTAGTCTATGGTGTGTAGCTGTCCTGTCTGTGTTTATATATTATTCTATGGTATGTAGCTGTCCTAGGTTGGTTTTCATATTATTCTATGGTATACGGCGGTCCTTTCTGTGTTTATATATTATTCTATGGTATACGGCGGTCCTATCTGTGTTTATATTTTAGTCTGCGGTCTCCAGATGATTAGAAATTATGTCATTGTTATTTTTAGATTAAATACTTATCATTTAATGTTTATCTGGTGAAATCATTATTAAAGTAAAATGTATCCTGTTAGGAAAAAAGAAAAGATGGGAAAGAAAGGAAATATAAAAGAAAGAAAGGATAGAAACAGTAGGAAGGGAAGGAAGGATAGGAAGAAAAGGAATGATAGGAACAGTAGGAAGAGAAGGAAAGATTAGTAGATAAGGAAGGATAGGAAGAGAAGGAAAGATAGGAAGAGAAGGCAGGATAGTAAGAGAAGGATAGGAATAGAAGGAAGTAAAGGAAGAGAAGGAAGGAAAGGACGAGAAGGAAGGATAGGAAGAGAAGGAATGATAGGATGAAAAGGAAGGAAAGGAAGGAAAGGAAAAGAAGCAAGGTTAGGAAGAGAAGGAAGGATTTGAATAGAAGGTAGGAAGAGAAGGGAGGACAGGAAGAGAAGGAAGTATAGGAAGAGAAGGAAGTATAGGAAAAGAAGGAAGGAAAGGAAGAGAAGGAAGAAAAGAAAAAATTAGGAATGAAAGGAAAAGAAGGAAGGTTAGGAATAGAAGGTAGGAAGAGAAGGACAGGAAGAGAAGGAAGGATAGGAAGAGAAGGAAGGATACGAAGAGAAGGAAGAATAGGAAGAGAAGGAAAGATAGGAATAGAAGGTAGGAAGAGAAGGACAGGAAGAGAAGGAAGGATAGGAAGAGAAGGAAGGATACGAAGAGAAGGAAGAAGAGGAAGAGAAGGAAAGATAGGAAGAGAATGAAGGATAGGAAGAGAAGGAAGGATAGAAATAGAAGGTAGGAAGAAAAGGAAGGACAGGAAGAGAAGGAAGGATAGGAAGAGAAGGAAGGATAGGAAGAGTGGAATGTATAAATTGAGAAGGAAGGAAGATGAAAGTTAAGAAACGTAGGAAGTATAGTAAGAAAAGGAAGGATAGGAAGAAAGAATAGGTAGAGAAGGAAAGATAGAAGAAAGGGGGAAGGAAAGCGTGAAAATTGTTTTTAAACTGTTATTAACCTAATGTAAATTTCAGACCTTGGTTTGAATGTCGTCGTAGAAGCCTGCCGACGAGAAAGACTGTTTAATAATGTCGTCGTTCACTAGCTACAAATTTGATGATTTAGAAATCACGTAGAAATAATCATCATATTGATTTAAAACAAAGAAGTAAAGTGAGACAACAAAATATGTTGACGTTAATTGAGTCAATGACGAAATCAAAGAGTGAATACACAAAATAGTGAAGGAAAAGAGATAAAGCTTAAAAGCAGTGGAACCTGAAAGTTTTGAAACCAAAGAGTTTTGAAACAAAAGAGTTTTGAAACCAAAGAGTTTTGAAACAAAAGAGTTCTGAAACCAAAGAGTGATGAAACCAAATTGTGCTGAAACCAAAGAGTGGGGAAGCGAAATTGTGATGAAAATGTTAAGAGTGGTAAAACCATTGATATGATGAAACCAATCAGTTTAAAGCCAAGAGCGATTACAAAAAAATTGTGAAACCAAAGAGATGAAACCAAATTGTGATGAAACCAAAGAGTTGTGAAACCATGGGTGAGGAAACTTTGATGAGTTTTGAAAGAGTTATTTAAAAAAATGGCGAGTGATAAAGCTTCTGCAGAGATTGATGAATTGATTAAATTGATTAAGAACTAATCTTAAAAGAAAAAATAGATGCCAAGAAATAAACGGTAACATTTTTATATTTTTAAATGGTTTATCGTAAAATTTTGCAAAATTATATAGAATTTTCAACAAAAATTTAGAAAAATATATTTCGAAGTTTATCAAACAAATTTATAGAAATGTTGACGAAAATGCTCGAAAGTCTTAAATATTGAAATGTTGGAAAACATTTTGACTTTTGCGTTAAAATATTTTTCTTCATCTTTGCAATTTTATAGCAATTTTTTCAATACTTTGCATAAGGTTGAATATTTTAGAATTTAATAATTGAAAATATCTCTTTAAAATGTGTTTGTACCAAAAAAATTGCTTGTTCAGTAAAAAAGTGTTTTTTCAAATCTGTTGAAAAATTCGTTCTCCCAGTAAAAAAAATCGATAGTCTTTTTCATGTTCGTTTGAACGATTTTATATCGTGCGTTTGGAATTTTTTTCGTTCGTTTTTAAAAAACGATCATTATTTATTTCTCTGAACGATCCATGTTGTTCATCCATCATTCGTTTTTTCTAAACGACACCCTGTTTTACGAACAACTACGTTTGTTCAAAAGCGATGCCCAATGCCCATCTCTAGCTAGAACTGCCTCAATTGGTCACAATTTTCCCCTTCCAGCACTTAAATCTTAATTGTTTAAATATAAATCAGTTAAATCAAATTAAAAATTTGGTAATTTTTAATTCAATTTGTCATTTTCATTTTGTTACGCGTGGGAGAAAATAATACCACTCATTTTAAATTAATATATGAACACGTGGATATTATGATGTTACATTTGTATTTTGATCGATTTCATGTTTTAGGCTTACCTAAAGGATGCTGCAAATTAGTAATCTGCACAAGAGACATAATCTATCTATAAATTTAGCATGTCTATCTGTCTGTTTGTTTGTATCCAATAAACGTCAAAACGGCTGAACCGATCGGGCCCAAATTTTGTGTGTGACCTCACGTGACACTATAGGGAGGGTTTTTGAATGATCAAAATTTTAAAAATTTGTGTTTAAAGTTTTTTTTTGTAAAATTTTATGAATGCCCGAAAAAATATCATGAAATCCGCAAACTTTTTTTTGTTTCTGTTTAATACTGTACAAAGAGAAGATGCTCAGAGATAAAGCCACAATTAAAAGTTGAAATAGAAGATGGGTGCAAAGCGCCCTAAAAGCCTAGTTACTTTAAATTTGACTCCATCCACCGGGGGAAACTGAATCCTCCATCGCAGAAATGCTGGAATTCACCTTAGACACTAAATATTCCACCAGAGGGAGGGATACTAGATACCACTCCAAACACTAATTATTCCACCAGAGGGAGGGATACTAAATACCACTCCAGACACTAATTATTTCGCCGGAGGAACATTTTAGAATCCCTCCAGTGGAACAATCAGCGTCCTGAATGTTAAGCAGTATCCCTCCAGTGGAGAAATAATTATTCTGAGTAATAATTAGAAACCCTCCGGTGGAGTAATTAGTGTCCTGAATACTAGTCAATGTCCCTCCAGTATGGTAATTAGGAGAAAATAACAAATGCTGATAATTTTTTCCGAAATTTCTTCAATAAATTCTGCAAATATATAAGGAAATGAGGACTTGGTGAAGTCGGGGCGGGGTTGGCTGGATCCTCCAAATATTCCAAAACATATTCATTTGATTCTTTAGTTATTTATAGACAAATATCTTTTAAGTAGAGTTGAAGTGAACAAATATGTAAGAAAAAGATTGAATTCTAATATAATTTTCTGAAGTAGTAATATTAAGCATGAATATTTGACTTAAAAAATTAAGTATTCTTTTGATGATGACATATTTTACGATTGTAATTTGATTTTAACCATATTTTCTAGGTGAGAATTGTGAGTTTGGTTGACGGGACACGCTGTATGTTTGGTTGGTGGGACACGCTTTATGATTGGATGGTGGGACACGCTGTATGTTTGGTCGGTGGGACACGCTTTATGTTTGGTTGTTGGGACACACTTTATGTTTGGAGGGACACACTTTATGTTTGGAGGGACACTCTTTATGTTTTATGGGGCACACTTTATGTTTGGTGAGACTCACTTTATGTTTGAAGGGACACACTTTATGTTTGGAGGGACACACTTTAATTTTGGAGGGACACACTTTATGTTTGGAGGGACACACTTTATGTTTGGTGGAACACTCTTTATGTTTTGAGGGACACTCCTTATTTTTGGTGGGACACACTTTATGTTTGGAGGGACACACTTTATGTTTGGTGGGACACACTTTATGTTTGGTGGGACACACTTTATGTTTGGTGGGACACTCTTAATGTTTTGAGGGACACACTACATGTTTGGAGGGACACACTTTGGAGGGACACACTTTATGTTTGGTGGGACACACTTTATGTTTGGTGGGACACACTTTATGTTTGGAGGGACACTCTTAATGTTTTGCGGGACACTCTTTATGTTTGGAGGGACAGCCTTTAAGTTTGGAGGGACACTCTTTATGTTTGTAGGGAAAACACATGTTTGGAGGGACACACTTTGGAGGGACACACTTTATGTTTGGTGGGACTCTTATGTTTGGATGGACACACTTTATGTTAGGTGGGACAAACTTTATGTTTGTAGGGAAACACTTTATGTTTGGTGGGACACACTTTATATTTGGATGGACACACTTTATGTTTGGATGGACACACTTTATGTTTGGAGGGACACACTTTATGTTTGGAGGGACACACTTTTTGTTTGTTGGGACACACTTTAAGTTTGGAGGGACACTCTTTATGTTTGGAGGGACACACTTTATGTTTGGAGGGACACACTTTTTGTTTGATGGGACACACTATAAGTTTGGAGGGACACTCCTTATGTTTGGAGGGACACACTTTATATTTGGTGGGACTCACTTTATATTTGGTGGGACACACTTTATGTTTGGAGGGACACACTTTGTGTTTGGAGGGACACACCTTACGTTTGGTGGGAAACACTGTATGTTTGGTGGCACACATTGTAGGTTTGATTGGACACACTGTATGTTTGGTGGCACACACTATATTCTTGGTGGGACACATTGTATGTTTGGTGGGACACACTGTATGTTTGGTGAAACACACTGTATGTTTGGGTGAACACACTTTATAGTTTGGTAGGACATACTGTGTGTTTGGTGGGACACATTGTATTTATGACGGGACACACTGTATAGTTTTTGAAGGGAAACCTGACATTTTTTATGTTTGGTGGAACACACTGTATGTTTTTTATGTTTGGTGGAACACATTGTATGCTTGAATGGTGAATGGTGGGACACCCTGTATGTTTGGAGAGACACACTGAATGTTTGGTGGGATACGCTGTTTGTTTGAAGGGACACAATTTATGTTTGGTGGGACACGCTGTGTGTTTGGAGGGACAACACACTGAATGTTTGGTGGGACACATTGTATTTAGGACGGGACACACTGTATAGTTTTTGGAGGGAAACTTGACATTCTTTATGTTTGGAGGAACACACTGTATGTTTGGGTGAACACATTGCATGCTTGGTGGGACACACTGTATGTTTGGAGGGACACACTGTATGTTTTGTGGGATACTCTGTATGTTTGTTGGGTCACGCTGTGTGTTTGGAGGGACAAACTGTATGATTGGTGGGACACACTTTATGTTTGGTTGGAGGGACACACTGTATGTTTGGTGGGAGGAAAAGTAGAAAAATTATTTTTTGAAAAATCACGCAACCTCTTATAAAGGTCTCATATTCTACACGAAACCTCGATATTCATGATGAGAGTTAATTTACTAAAGTGCAATTAAGGTGTGTTCTATGAAAAATTTTGAAAAGTATTTTTTGTTCAACATTTGTTAAAGCTTTTACTTTCTTGTTTTATATTGATAATTTTTTTATTACAAAGTTTTCGTCTGTCTATTATTCTCAAATCAAATCAACATTTTATTGTATTGAATAGTGTGTACTGTGTACTTTTCTGTATAATCTGTTTACAAAAATTAAATTCACAGAAATAAATTCCGCCGTTTTCAGTCTATAGTTTATACGTTTTCAGTCTTATAGTTTATACGTTTTCAGTCTATAGTTTATACGTTTTCAGTCTATAGTTTATACGTTTTCAGTCTATAGTTTATACGTTTTCAGTCTTATAGTTTCTACGTTTTCAGTCTATAGTTTATACGTTTTCAGTCTATAGTTTCTACGTTTTCAGTCTATAGTTTATACGTTTTTTAATATTTAGGTTTTAGCAATTATAGATGTAGATTCTACGCTGCGAAAAAAAATAGATATTGAATATTTTCAGCAATTAAAAGCGATTAAAAGCTAAAAGTCTCATTAATTGCAGAAATTTAACTGGCAAAAAGTGTTTTTGCGCCGAAATAGAAATACTTCTTTTTAAGATTTAAAACATAAGCTTACTTACTATGTGATACCTAGCTCTTATCATTAAATCCCCCTAAAGATATCCGTTTAGCACATTCAGTACAAAACAATGGATATTTATTTAATTTCTTTAGATTCTATGAGAGGGTTCGATAGATCGAAATATCTACATTTTCGACATTTCTATCAAAACAATATGATTTCTCCCAACTGTGTGGCAAATATGTTATGTATTTTTAAATATTACTTTCTTTTACTGGCCGGCCCTGTATAAACGGCTGCACCCTGTATTTGCTAGATTTGAATTTAAGTGTTAAAATGTGAAGACGTGGGTTCCGTGGGTTCTTTATGGTATTTTTAAACTAGCACGCGCTACTAGAGATGGACATCGTGTCTTGAACAAACGACATTTTTCGTGAAAAATAAAAAAATAATCGTTTTAGAAACAAACGTAAAAAACGAACAATTAAAACGTTCAAACGAACTTTTTACTGACCTATCAAAGATTTGAAAAAAAAACTATAGTTTTTTTTTACTAATCGAAAGATTTTTTTCAACAAAAATTAGCACACGGACTAAAGAGTGACAGAAAAATTCACAAATTTTTTTTTATTTTTGTTAATCATTTCTCATAGTGAGAATATTTTTTTCCAACGATGGTGGGGGGGGGGGCGTTAAATTTTTCCTCTTCTTCTAATGCTCAGAATGTTTTAATGCTGTGACTGGACGTCGTTTTGAGTTCCGTTTTAAACAATAAAAGTTTTTAAACTTTGATTTTTAAGAGGCTAGAGCTGAATATTCTTTTTCATTATTGAACGCTTAATAGGTTTGCTACTTAGTTTCACTCTAACTAAAGATATTAAATAAATTTAATAAATCGTTTTTAATTAATATCTATGACCAGAGAAAAAAATTGCATATTGTAATAAAAGCAATCTTTGAGAATACATTTTGTAATAAATAACTCACATTCTTGTGGAGCACTTTTGACGAAAAAAACCTTTGAATATTTAAAAACTGAAAATAATGCCATCCCTAGTTGAAAGGCGCCACAGTATCTGAAGGTTTCTACCCCCCAGTCCAATATACTAATTTGGTATGCAACAAAAAACATGGCTGCGTGGGTGGAAGCTTTTATTTAGAAGTTTCATCGATAGGCGTCGCTATATACCTGCCTGGGATATCTAATAATAAAAAAGTTGACATTTTTTTCAATCATGTACACAAAATGAAGTGCCGCAAGTACCCGTAGAATTTAATTTTTTTTATAATTAAAAAAAAACAAAATTGGATTTTTTTAGCCTATACTCACTCACAGGGAAGGTTCCCTGCCAACCATTTTGGTTTAGCCCTTTAATCAGCTATAGCTGACATATAAATATTTATATTTGAGCGAAGAGCTTTATCTATAATAAAAAAGACATTCGTATATATGTTGCGTATAGCCGGCCAAACGGCTGGACTGATTGGGCGGACATTTTTGAGGACACTCATGGCTGACCGGGTGGTGTTATAGGCTTAAGTAAAATATAATTTTAACATTTTTTTTCCACGGGCAACGCCGGGTCCTTCAGCTAATTATACATATTACAACTAAATACTTTTTCTATTTTGTGCGGTATATTTTCCACTATTGGCCGCGAATTTTTTGTAGGCCATGTTTAACTGTAACATCTTATCTTAAAACTAAAACTGTACAAAATTTCTCATTCAATCTACGCCGAATTATTTCATTACTAAACATTATTTTGATCTTAATAACAATTACTTTTCCCAAGTAAGCAGAGCTGAAAACTTTAGAATGGTGGATATCGAGATCAATGCTTGATCCTCTCTTTTTGCTAATATTCAGACTAATTTAGTGTTTAGATTAATTTCTTCAGATTAGAGATGCGATCTTTAACTTTTGAAAAACCGGTTTTTATTTTTCCCGCATTTGTGGTGTCATATCAATGGGACTAATGATCGATTGAACGATCGTAAGTCATAGCTTAATGTTTATTAACATTCATAAGGCCTATAGTCCTCAAATGTGATAAACACGTTTTTTAGTAAATTGATATTATCGTGGTTAGATTTATATTTGTTTAAATGCTCTAAAAGCCGGCTTGTGAACAGCTGATTTTAGTTCAATCGGATATTAGTCCAATCGATATAGCATCTTTTCTGTATTTGTAATCAAAACTATCTTTATTACATGTAGTAGGAAATGTGATATCCAACGAGAGCGGATTAAAAACAAAATTAAAGTTTCCACAGTGGATAATCAGACTAAGCGATCAGGATTAAGGATATCCAATTCAAAAGTTTTCAGTTCCGTTTCATTTAACGAATTGTTTTTATCTAAAACTCTTTATTTATTGTTAAAATAAATCATTGTTAGTTGGTCCCACCTAAGATATTAGGTTTTTAGGAATTATCAAATTGTACAAAAAATCTGAACATTGTATATTTTTATTCGACCAAATATATTGGTTTATTTTTATTGAGAACTAAATCTAACATGTGCATACAAGAAAAATAAATGCAAAAGCAAAAATTGGCTTGATTTTCAGGTTATATAGCTCTGAACGCATAGAGAAATTGCACATAGAAATAGCATATCTTTATAGGATTTGAATGAGAAACTAAAATGGGCTTTTTGCATATATTCTCTTTGCTACAAATCAAGCCAGAGTTGCTTTTGCTGCGCATTAATTTTTCTTGGATATACATGCTATATTTAGTTCTCAATGTGAATTAACCATTATTTGGTCAAATATCAATAAACAATGATCAAATTTTTTGTACAATATTTGATAAATCAAAAAAACCTAATATTTATGGTTTATAGTATTACATTCAAAATTGGATTCGGAAAAATGGTGTTTTGCATGAAATCCTATTATTGTAACTTTGTATCAAAGAGAATAGAATATATATTAGAGTGGAATTTAGCCAATCCCTCGGTATGAATTTTGTCAGTCCCTTTCAGCCTGAAAAAGAGTTCAAACTGTACAAATCATGTAAATGCTCACAAATTATATGCAGTAGAGTACACTAATACAGTTTGTTCCCTAAACTATCCATTTCAATTTCGAATTTTTTAAAGCTGTTAAATAAACTTTATAATGAATTAGGTGAATAAAAAACAAACATTTTATTTATAGTTCTAACGGAAAATCATCGTTTGTAAGTGAAAGGCATAGAGTCTATGTGAAATCATCATTGGTCAATTATGAAACCAGCCTATTTCATAATTTGGTTTTCTTTTAATATTAAGTTTAGATTTTCTAAAATGATGTTCCAGGGCCCGAAAGGTTATATAGCGCAAATATGTGAAGTACACCTGCAGTATGAAAACAGTACAACAAAATGGCCGTTTTACACTTTTTTCTAATAAATTCCACTCTAATATATATTCTATTCTCTTTGGTTTCTTTTTGTCCTTTATTTATCCAGCCATTTATATTTATACTTTTACTTGTCTGTCTGGGTGTTTTGGTGTTTGTTTGTTTGTTTGTGTCCAATAATAAACGTCAAAACGGCTGAACAAATCAGGGCCAAATTTTAAATGCAACTTACTCAACACCAGTGAAGGTTTATAGACATTCAATACTTCACGGAAAAAACGTCGAAAATCGTTATTTTTGAAAATGCTCCAATTTAAGAAGTAAAAACCCCCAGAATTAAAAATTAAGCAATATTTAAAAGCTTAAATTGTTAATATGAAAGTTTGCGCGAGCGCATTAAATGCTAAAAGTCTATAGCTTATTTATCTTTCTATCTTTCATCTGTTTATTATTAATTTCTATCTATCTGTCTGTCTTTCTGTTTCTCTCTATCGTTATATTTATATATATATATATATAGTATTTTCAACTTTTTTCAGTTTAAATATATATTTCTTCAAAGACAAAATGTTTCATGGGTCTAACCCAATCATCAGTTGGAATAAAAAAATATATATATGTATCCATCTATATATCTATCTATCTATCTATCTATCTATCTATCTATCTATCTATCTATCTATCTATCTATGAGGATATAAAGGTGGGTTCTATTGATAAATGAGTAATAATATATAATTTCATATTACTGTATACACTGCCTATACTTGGCTTGAAGGAGAATCTGTCATCAAAACTGCATCTTCATCTATCTATCTATCTATCTATCTATCTATCTATCTATCTATCTATCTATCTATCTATCTATCTATCTATCTATCTATCTATCTCAATCTATCTCAATCTATCGATCTACCTATCTTTCTATCTTTCTATCTATATTTATCTATTTATCTATCTATCTAGAGAAGGGATTTCTTTTATTGGACACACTGCTGAGATTACTGGGCTTGCTCTTGCATCAAAGGAGCTTCTTCTCTCTGTCTCAGGAGACGGGAAACTGTCGTCTTGGGATCTTAGAAAAAAAATAAGGTAATTACATTATTCTATCTATCTATCTATCTATCTATCTATCTATCTATCTATCTATCTATCTATCTATCTATCTATCTATCTATCTATCTATCTATCTATCTATCTCTATATCTATCTATATAGCTGTCTATCTATCTATCCATCTATTTATTCAAATTATTTCATCTTTCTATTTATCTATTTACTGATCTGTCTATTTTTTATCTACCTATCTATCTTGTCGATATATTCACCCCCTGTAGCCTTGCATCTCTTTAATTGCTATTGCATGTTTAGCATCAGTCAAAATTGTCGATATTTTTCTGAAGAAAAATAAGGATATCTTCTTCTTTTGCTCAGTCATATGATTAAAGGGGTATTTGTTGTGAATTGTGGCATGTGAAATGTCGTCAAGAGTGATAGTGATGGGGGGGGGGGGTTATAACATAGGTTTCATTTGCATTTTTTTCTGATAGCAACATATCTAGCTTAAAATTATTTGCTTTTATTTTCTACACCAAGGTTGAACAAATCCTAATTTGTTGAATTAGAAAAAACACGGAGTACGTTCGATCGCGTGATAAGAAATTATTGTTTTACAGGGATTACAAATAAATATTAGAAGTCAAAAATATTAAAAAGAAAAAATTTCTCGTAATATTGCGAAATAAAATTATTTGTTATTTAGATAAAAAATTGTTTTAACCCCTCAAAAATTATTTAGAGCAGTAGTATGTATTAAATAAAACATTTTAAGAATGGTCTAAAGTTTGAAAAGCGAAACAGAACTCCTTTAGAATTCAATTTAAATTTTTCTTTAAATGTGTTCGTACAAACTTATAATTTTGCCAATAATTTTTGAGCCACCATGCACTTATAAGCTATTCGATCGTTTGACGAAACACTTTTCTGTAATTTAGGGCTGGGGGTTGTCAACACTTTTCTGTAATTTAGGGCTGGGGGTTGTCAACACTTTTCTGTAATTTAGGGCTGGGGTTGTTAACACTGTTATGTAATTTAGGGCTAGGGGGTTGTTGCGAAAAATCCAAAAAAGAGTTTTCGTAATTTAATTATGAATATAAAAGTTGTAATCTGTAAAATGTAAAAGTAAAATCTGATTGCTTTAACGATCATAACACAGGAACCCTTTAACCGAATTGCCTCAAATTTTAATTAATGAACTAGGTAGGACCACGGGAATATTCTCAGCGATGTTTGAGATTCTAAGTTGAGTGGGTATACTTTTACAGAAAAAAAAGCTAAAACCGTAATTTACGATAAAGCGGGGGTAAACAGCGGGACCAACTATGACTACCCTGGGCAACGCTAGTTTCTCGAGCTAGTTGAGTTATGAAAGTCCTGCAAAGACGACAAAAAACTATTATAATTCCTGAATGTTTATCTGAGTAAGAAATTCGCAATTACCTTTTGTAGAGATCCAACAATTAAAAGTAATCAAATTTCAGAGTAATAATCAATGATATCTAATTCATTATTCAAACAATGGTAAAGTTGAGAATCGGGCATTGACATATCTCCATTGAGTTTATGGGGGTCTCCAATAGGTACTCTATTGATGATAATTGGATCCCAGACTCATTTTAAGACAGAAAAACTAGGATATCTCCGCTTTTAAAATTTAGTTCGTGAAAATTCATCATTCATGCTTTTTTTGGTTTTCAATAAAAACTTAATAAAAATTAAATGTTGTAATTCATAATAAGCTTCAAGGTATGAATGTGCGATATAAAAATGATTTATATTCTTTATAAAAAAAAATATAATAAATCTGTCACCTAGGTATTTTGTAATAGACGCACTTTGAGATCTAACAAACTATAAAATGAATATAAATATATATATAAATATATAAATAGATTTCTAGACTTTAGAGGCTTATAACACTTTGCGAAATTAAAGATTAAATGGGCTGTATATACGTATATAGGTCATTTAATGGACTCTTAGTGTTTTTAAAAATGGCATTTACTAAAAGCTTTGTGTGGTCAAAATTGAATGAACTTTCCATAATTTTCGGTTTTTATTGTAAAAATCTGTCATCCCATAATACATCCATACCAAAGCTGATATTCTGATAACTCTCTTTTATATATTTACTTTGCTTGTCTGTTTGTATCCAATAAACGTCAACATGGCTGCTGAACCAATCGGGTCCAAATTCCGCGTGGGACCTCAGATGACCCCATGGGAAGGTTTATGCATGATTAAAATTAAAAAAATTTGCCTCCAACAAAATCGATTTTCATTACATTTTTAAAATCCACGATTTTTTATAATCCGCGATGTTTTTGTTTTACAATGTACACAAAGAGAAAATGTTCACAATTGAAACAGAAGAAAGTCTAGTTTTATTAAAATATACTCTCAACACTATACGTAGAATTTGTCAATGTCCTAAATTTATTTGTTTTTGCCTGAAAGATAAGCTTTATTATACCTTTGTGCGTAAACAAGATACAAAATATGAATAAATAAATTCATTGGGTTATAGCAACAGTAAGAAATTTTATTCTTGTTAAATTAGCAAATGTCGAAACGACAGAACCATACCAGAAGCTCAGTTTTTTTTTATAATTTAAGAACATTTTTTTATATGAACTAAACATCGATATTATAGCATGCTAATTCAAGCTGATGAACTAAACATCGATATTATAGCATAGTAGATAAAGCTGGTGAACTACACATCAATATTATAGTATGCTAGATCTATTTCATGAACTAAACATCGATATTATAGCATGCTAGATCTAGCTATTGAACTAAATATCGATATTATGGATTGCTAGATCAAGCTGATGAACAAAACATCGATATTATAGCATGCTAGATCTAGTTCTTGAACTAAACATCAATATTATAGCATGCTAGATCAAGCTATTGAACTAAACATCGATATTATAGCATGCTAGATCAAGCTGATGAACTAAATATCGATATTATAGCATGCTAGATCAAGCTATTGAACTATACATCGATATTATAGCATGCTAGATCTAGCTATTGAACTAAACATCAATATTATAGCATGCTAGATCAAGCTATTGAACTAAACATCGATATTATAGCATGCTAGAGCTAGCTATTGAACTAAACATCGATATTATAGCATGCTAAATCTAGCTATTGAACTAAACATCGATATTATAGCAAGCTAGATCAAGCTGATGAACAAAACTTCGATATTATAGCATGCTAGATCTAGTTCATGAACTAAACATCGATATTATAGCCTTCTAGAGCTAGCTATTGAACTAAACATCGATATTATAGCATGCTAGATCTAGTTCATGAACTAAACATCGATATTATAGCATGCTAGATCTAGTTCATGAACTAAACATCGATATCCCCCTTCTTTACATCAACCAATCAACTAATCAACCATTTGAAAAATCATCCAATCATCAGGCGCGTAGCGGAGGTTTAGCCTAGGGGGGTGCACAATTTTTTTTTGTGCACCCGCCTAAAAAACCGGTATTAAGAAAAAATAAAGTTTAAAATCTATATTGATCTATCTGAAGGCTGACCATAATTACCAATCATTTTAAATGAAACCCCGCGAAAAAAATATTGTAAATAAGATTAAGGTACAAGATAGAATTTGAGAAATAATCATAAAATGGAGAAATTGTGACATTGTTGATTAAAAAGAAAAGTTCAAAATCTGAATATATATGTAGGTTTACTGTTTAATTAAAAATTAGAGCCTGCCTCTGGCTCTAGGGGGGGGGCCAGGGGGGTGCATGTTTAGGGGGGCACAGGGGTACCGGCCCCCCCTCCATTACGCGCCTGCCAATCATATAACCAAACGATAAATCAATCAGACAATAAATCAACCAAACCGAATCGATCAATCGAACAACCAATCATCCAACCAATCAATAATATAACTACTCAATTAATCAACCAACCATTTAATTGATCAATTAATTAACCAATCAATCTGAAAATAAACCAACTATCCAATTTAATCAATTAATCAACTAACATGGTTCAACCAATTCGACAAAAAACTAACTAACCAACCAAATAACTAACCAACCAGCAAACGAACCAACCAACCAACCAACCAATCAACAAAATGCACTAAAAAATGAAAAACGGCGCCTTTAACATAATGCACGGAATAGCAAATAATTTCAGCTAAATGTGCACTCAGAACTCAGCTAGGTAATTTATGCGCCGGGATTCTTAAAATAGTCTAATTACATTTATCACAATCAGCTCTGTAAAACTGTGTATAATGTTCATTGAACATTATCGTAGATATTAATATTTAAACGATCTTTAAATGTGCATAAACTTTGAACTTTAACAGAAATTTGATGGTGGGGCCGGCAGGCGCCATCTTACACCCACACAGGCCAAACCCAAACCAAACCGAACCAAACTCAATAAATCAATCATTACGGGCAGTCCAGCTGAAAACTTTAAACGCGCCAAATCATCATCTCCCCCCTCCCTCCCCTTTCAACCACGCAAAGATGAACCGCATGATACGCAATAACTATTTTGTAGTATATTATGGGTGAGACATTTTTCTAAATTTATTTTACAGATACAGAATAGTTTGCATTTTTGCCGAACAACGAGGTGGCGCCAAATGTGATGATGACAATAAAACAAATTATTTAAATAATGATTTCGAATTTATGCATTTTCGTGATAGAAGAGGGCTGGCCGTGAGAAGCAGAAGAGCATCAATTTACATAGTTTTCAAACAAAAATATAGAATTTTTCCATTTACAGACTTTTGTACTTTACCCCCTTCTTTATTCTAAGTAATTTCTAAATGCACAAAAATATCTTTTGTAAGGCGCCACACTTCTACACTTCTAGAATGCATTTAATAAATTCACAAAAATTGGATTTCATTTGATTCTTGTGAATTGTGAAAAGTCTATAATTTTCATGCTAAAAAAGTTATTTTCTGATCGAAATTCGTAATAATATCGTAATTAGATGATTTTTACTGAGTTCTTCTGAAATGTCAGAAAATAAATGGCAGCTTGATCAAAGATGAAACTAAAGATCAAATTAGCTTTAAAGTACGTATACAGTTAGCCACAAAAATGTGAGCCAAATCTATTTTTTTTACAGATTTCTTAAACATACACCTTATAAAATGTTCTCATTTGCTTATTATAAAAATAAAAAATGTTTTTTCTTCATATAGATGAAAAATTAATTCAAATTTACGTGTTTGCATTTTTTTAAACACTTTACACAGGCCTTCTGATCTAAGGGCACCCCGAACTAACCAGAGTGAGAAGCATTTGGTTTATTTTATTTGAAATAAAACGTGTTTTGGTCTATAATTTAACAATCTTTAAACTTACGGATTTGTTTATTTTATACTTTTTCATTCAAAATGTATATGTCGACAAAAAAAGTACTTCAGCAAAAAGGTTAAAAAATCATGAAGAAGGGGTTAAATTGTGATCGAAAGTCGCAGCTTTCTAAAATATTGACAGAACCGTTAAATCCACGTGAGGGTTAAAGACTTGTTATAAAACACATCCTAAAAAGTCGATAGTAAATGGGATTATAATTAAATTAAATTCACGAAACCTCTTAATACTTAAATAGCGGATGATATAACACATTAGAATTACTACACAAAGCAAATCTAAACTATATATTATAGTATATAGTTAAAACAAATTATCAAGTAAAAATAGGTGGCAACAGAGAAATGGACCGCGTATACATGACGTCACAAGTGTCAAATATAACAAGGACAACAAAATTTTCTCACAATAGTTAACATGTTTTCCAAGATTAAATAAAAAAGTGTAAAAACAGAAAACAAAGAACACTCAAAATTGCACTTATTTTACTGAAGATAGGCACTTTATTCTAAAATTAGCTCTATTATTGACAATTTTTGTTGGACACAAAAACTTAATTGACACTTGTGACGTTAGAATACGTATTTATCGAGAGGATATACATTCTACGTTGCCATTTATTGTACTAGCATCTATTTGATAAAGTTACTCACAAATGATAAGTCTCTAGAGACGACTGTACGGAATTTATATTATCTGTTTCCTTATATTTACGTTTCCCTTGCAACTGTAAAATTGTTTGTTTCTTTGTAAAATTATTCAAAAAGCCATTAGATTACTATAACTAAGGCAGAATACTGAAGATAACCTCTGGGATTGTAATATTTTAAAAGTTTCCGGTCGTCTTTATAGTCTCATCTTTTGTGGATAACCCTGGTCATAAAAAAATATATGTGAAAACTAACTAAGTTTTTTTATTTTATTGTTTTCGACTTTATATTAATTCTGTTATATATCTCATTCCTCGTTGATTTTAAATTGTACCATTATAATTGTATACGAATAAATAGAATAAATTTAAAAAAAAATAGAAAGCTTATAATAAAAAAGAGAAAAAAGTAATTAGAATGGAATAGAAGAGATGACATAAAATAAGATAAAATATTTAAGAGTTAAGAGGGTTGAATTAATCCAAATGTAAAAGAATCGCATGGAGAGAATAAAATGGAATGTAGAAATATTAAACTAATTATTTGTATGGAATGGTAGACCTGTTATTATTATACAGATTATTACTCAGCTTATACCAATTAGATATATTTAAAAACACTTTTATAAAGTGCTTGCAACACGTTCGCTTAACAGTATCTGTATGTACCTTTTAAGAAAAAGGACAAAGTTGATTATTTATAAAAGGAACAAAGGTCAAAGGTGGAATATTGTATTATCCGATTAAAACTTTTAAACATTTTCATTGAAGTTTTATTTTTGAATTGTTTTCGTAGGGTTTAGACAGAGCAGGGTTCAAAGTCTATTTGACGTTAGTTGAAGCTAGAGTTAGACCTTGCTCCGGTCCCATAGTTTACTCTTCTTCTTATCTTCATTTGGACTTAGGTCCTCCACCTTTATATTTAGTATAATTATCCATCGATATTTTAGTATGCTAGATCTAGCTATTTACCTAAACATCGATATTATAGCATGCTAGATCAAGCTGATGAACTAAACATCGATATTTTAGATCTAGTTCATGAACTAAACATCGATATTATAGCATGCTAGATCTAGTTCATGAACTAAACATCGATATTATAATCTTACATCTTAATAATTATGCAATGTGACTGAGATAAAATTAATTTTTTGGAATAAGTATTAAGTAAAAAATATATCAAAGCCGATCAAGTCAAAAGAAAGTAAATAGACCTAACCGGACATATATTTTATATATGTTAAAAAATCTGGAGAATTCGGTCCAAAAAGTGGAATCTATTCACAAATATTCACAACTTTTGATTTTTATTTATATACACCTAGCTGGTGTTTTTATAAGCAAAAATTTATTATTCTTTGACTAAAATTTAACATTTTTTAAATTTTGAAGTTGTAAATCTTGATTTGTATGTTTTTTGTGAACCCTGAATATTATGTTTGTCTATGATTAAAACAACGATGAGTTAGTGCGCACGTACTGAGGCCTGATAATGAACATCAATCCGACGAGATTAGAACATCAGAAATATAAATTTAAAATAGAATAAAAGTGTAAAATATTCATTTTTTTTAACAAAGCTATCATCTATATCAAATATGAATAATTCAAGCAACCCTCCCTTTGGAGAGCTTAATGCACGATTCACACCGGTATTCTTTTTACTAAAACCCATAGATAAAGATAGATTGCGAATAAGACGACATTTTTCATCTTGAAAGATATGAATGAACAGAGATGTTTTAAAGATATTCCTATTATATAGATTAGCTAGGTCGGTTGTGAACATTTGCTGTTCTTATGTCATTGAGTACTTGTGGTGTACATGAGTTCTGTAGAGAGAAATTTAAGTTAGTTTTGTCCTTTTCATGTCCTTCGTCAGTTCTTGTCAATATGATGTATTGCTCAGTGAAATATTGTTGTTCAAATAGTTCAATTAAAACGCCAAACCACCCCGCTTATCATCTAAGTACACTTTGACCCCTAGAAGTATGAGTTCGCGGACTGTACAATTCTTGGTGATTCTGCGTACATAAGCTATCTACAGAGTGTCCCAGAAAACATGGGAATTCAGTGACGAATTCGATATCGTCTTAGTTGTGAATTAGCATTGTGTTACCTAACTTTAAAAGCCATAATATTATTATGTCTGCTAGAGTTTATTTTATGAAAAGGGTAAAAGACTGTAAATATGTGTCTATAATGTCTCCGCAAGATGATCAGTGAAGACGGACAAGTTTACTCTGTTTGTATACTGCAATTTTCTTGTTTTATTAAGTACTACCTGTTGCAGTCAAAACATAAACAAACAAAATGTGAACATAGCAGACGAAACTCTTACAGATTACAGCTTTCTCAGTAGGTATCACTATACTAAATCAAAGAATTAGTTAAAAAGACGATATCGAATTCGTCACTGAATTCCCATGTTTTTTGGGACACCCTGTATGTTTATTTATTTATCTGTGAGTTTACCGCGATATTTTAAAGACGATCGGCTCATGATTATTCATGTTAGGTTAGGACTCACACATTGTCCCTTCGTAAAGTTTAAAATGATAATTCTCGTGAAATATTTTATTGATATTCAGATCTCAACGCTGATCTAGATTTAAAGGTTTTTGCACCAGTTATTCATGAGTTTTTTATATCAAGTCATTCTCTAGTAATTCAGGGGCATATTCACATCAAAATATCCCCCCCTCTCTTCATGTAATCAATTATATTTACCAACATGTATATAAAATATCCCCACCTCTCTTCATGTAATCAATTATATTTACCAACATGTATACAAAATATCCCCCCCCTCTCTTCATGTAATCAATTATATTTACCAACATGAATACAAAATATTCCTCAATGAGTCAACATGTATACAAAAAAAGTTAATTTTTCAATGCTTAAAGTGAAACGGAATCATTGAGATATCCATCATCTTTTTTTGAAATTTGATTTCAATCAATTTCTGCATCAGAAACAATGGCTGAAATTGTTAGTATTTTACACTTTTCATGATAGAAAACAATGATAACCTCCACATTATTAATTATAAAAAGGGGTTATAAGGTACCTTTGTGAATTCGGCATTTTCAGTTTTTAGTAATAAGTCACTTGAAATTACAACGACTTAAGTAAATAAATTTGTTTTTTTTGGTCAAAAATTATCAACTTTTCATCTGGTACCCGTGCAGTGTCCCAATTTTTAATCTGGTACCCGTGCAGTGTCCCAATTTTTAATCTGGTAACCGTGCAGTGTACCAATTTTTAATCTGGTAACCGTGTAGTGTCCCAATTTTTAATCTGGTACCCGTGCAGTGTCCCAATTTTTAATCTGGTACCCAAGCAGTGACCCAATTTTTAATCTGGTACCCGTGCAGTGTCCCAACTTTTCATCTGGTACCCGTGCAGTGTCCCAACTTTTTATCTGGTACCCGTGCAGTGTCCCAATTTTTAATCTGGTAACCGTGCAGTGTCCCAATTTTAATCTGGTAACCGTGCAGTGTCCCAATTTTTAATCTGGTACCCGTGCAGTGTCCCAACTTTTCATCTGGCACCCGTGCAGTGTCCAAACTTTTTATCTGGTACCCGTGCAGTGTCCCAATTTTTAATCTGGTACCCGTGCAGTGTCCCAATTTTAATCTGGTACCCGTGCAGTGTTCCAATTTTTAATCTGGTACCCGTGCAGTGTTCCAATTTTTAATCTGGTACCCGTGCAGTGTCCCAATTTTTAATCTGGTAACCGTGCAGTGTCCCAATTTTTAATCTGGTAACCGTGTAGTGTCCCAATTTTTAATCTGGTACCCGTGCAGTGTCCCAATTTTTAATCTGGTACCCAAGCAGTGACCCAATTTTTAATCTGGTAACCGTGCAGTGTCCCAACTTTTGATAATTTTGCTAATTTAATCGACAATGATTAATTTGTATACCTTTGTGTTTAAAACTTTGCATCCTAAAACAAATTTATTTTAACAAATCCTTTTCCAATATTTGCATTTTGAATTACACACCCCCGCACATTTTCTATGCAATACAAAAAGTAAATAAAAAAGTATTTTTGGCTTCCTTAAAAAATGTAATTTTACATGATTTCTAAGCATTCATTGCATCAATTCTATATTTACATAGCATTTATAAACTTTATAAATAGATATACAGAGTTGAAAACTTTAGCACTAGCTGTGGATATCGAGATAAAAAATTGATCTTCTCTTTTTGTTGATCTGCAGAATGATTTAATCTTTATTTTGAAATTCGGGAAAGTGTAAAATTCCACCAATCAGAGTGTCGTTTGCAGAAACTGAATAGCCGATCAGAAGCGGGAAAATTTGCGCACAATCAGTGCGAGAACTCTCAGCAGCATATTAACAAGAAAGTTTTCACCGTGGATAATCAATTAAGCGATCGGGATTAAGGGTATATCTGGAAACTCCTGCGAGATCATTGCTTGACCTAAATCTTTTGTTAATCTGCAGATTACTTAAATCTTTATTCGATATTCCGCAGGGAGTTTTCATCAGAGGATAAGTAATTGAAATAAAGGGATTAAGCATTGATCCTCAAATTAAAAGTGCCCACCACAGTAGATATCGAGATCAAACGAGCGAGATTATTTTTATCCAACACAACAGTTGCCAGCTCAGGATAAACTAGTANGGGGTTAACTTGTTAAATAAAACATGTAAGGAGAATACAACAAATATTTAAATAGGGAAACAACGGATAATTTATCATAATTATTTTGTAGATATCACAATGCATTGAAAATAAACCCAAATGACATTTTATACAAGATATTTATGATATTAGAGCAAAAATAGACACAATTTTCTACCTTCGTTCAAATTTATTATTTTCTTCTTTATGACATCATCTATAAAACGAAGGCCAACTGAGATTTTTAGGATTGGAAACGTGGATCTATTCCAAAGGACTAAATATTTAATAAATGATTGTGCACGTTATTGGATATTCTACAGATTATTGTGCACGTTATTGGATATTCTACAGATTATTGTGCACGTTATTGGATATTCTACAGATTATTGTGCACGTTATTGAACATATTTCTTTGGGACTTGTCACGATAATGCGTATTTGGTGTAGAAATGACTTATATTTCAGAAGTGACTGGGCACGTTATCAGATGTTTAAGAAATGACAGGGCACGTTATGAGATATTTACAGGAACTAGTCACCTTATTAAATAGTTTATAAATACGTTACTAAATCTTTTCATTAAGATTGGGAATGATATTGCGTCTTTTCTTTAGGATGGGGCACGTTACTAAATTTTTTCTTTAGGATAAAGCACGTTACTGAATCTTTTCTTTAAGATAGGGCACGTTACTGAATATTTTCTTCCGCAAATTTTGATTGGGAATCTCGGTCAACATCAGGAATATTAAAGCCTGTCCAATTTTAAAGGTCGTATTCCGTCTTGTCTTTAACAAGATTTAAGATTTCCGGGCAAAGCTGGGTTTCTAAGATAGTATTTAGTTAAAGAGAAGAATAGACTCATCTTTTTCTTTAGTAAATCTTTACTATGTTTCAGGTGTGTTCAGCAAGCATTAACAGCTCCTTGAAAAGAATAATTTTTGAATTCCGCTAGAAACTGGATTGCAGGTGTCCACAATGATAGACACAAATGAAGAAGAAAAAAACTGACTAGATGTGGATGATTTATTTGGTGCACTGTCCCGTTTCCATTGCAGTACATCTTGCTCTAGTAAAAGTTGGCCCAGTGCTTCAAATCAAACAAAGAGAAAAAACAAAGGAGCGGCTGTAATCAACTTTTGCAGCAAAAGAAGCTTCGAATGGCTGAATCCAAGCTTAAGCATGGAAGAGCTGAAAATCAGCTTGAGTCATATGGCTGCTAGCCATCTGTACCTTAGTATATTCACATCAATGTTTTTAGTAATTATTTACTAACTGTTAAAACCAGAGTGAATTCGACCTCTTACTCTTTTGTAGCCTTGGCTGTAAGCTACTTTGAACAATTGGCTACAAGCCTGCAACCCTGATTAATTATGTCAGTATTAAATTGTTAATATTTTCGTTCTAAGTAGCATCGTTTAAGTAGCATCGTTCAAGTAGCATCGTTCAAGTAGCATCGTTAAATTAGCATCGCTCAACTCATGTTTTAAGTAGCATCGTTCAAGTCATGTTTTAAGAACAGCTCAAGCTCAACAAAATTTTAGTGAAAACAAAGAAAAAATTCTCTAATTCTAAGTGATTCTATGTAAAACGAGTGAAAAAAAAATCAAGCTTATAAAGTTTGTCTCAAAAGTTTTAATGTTCCAGTCTCTCAAATTGAATTATTGCGCTACATTGGTGCGCTGGAAAGAATCAAGTTAAACGTCCAAAGGGCACGAGACTGACCCAATTCACTAAATAAGTAATAACATAAGTGTATTTATATTTTGTTATATGTCGTCTTCCTATTCCATTGTTTTCTGGTTATCATTGCATATTTTTAAAATTTATCTACTGCCTAATTTACAATAAAATTTAACGTAATTACTGCTCCATTATGTATTAAGAATTTGCTTTATATTTATTGATTGCTTATTTGTAAATACATGTTTAGTTTATGATTTTGTTAAACATGGATTATGGGCACTAACAAGTTGTATGCCACGATTTTATTTACACTGCGACCCCTTTTTTGACCTAAATTCGAATTTCAACTGTTGGTCTGTTTGTGTCCAATATAAGCCGAAACAACAGAACCTTTGGGTCCAAAGAAGATAGATTTCTGAAGATAAGATGTTTATTTTTACTAAAAATATGTATCGATTATTTCATTGAAAAATAGCTTGAAAAGTCTAAAGACACATTCAAAAACTTCAAAACACGTAGAAAAACATCAAAATACGTAAAATTCTAAAAACTCGGGGATAAATTTAAAAACGTTGCTCAGCTCTAGGTATATCTGCTTGATCCAAGGAATCATAACACACACGTTTTTACCTGTGCTTTTATATGTTTTTGTACACTCAACCACCTTTTATTATTGGTTATGTAGGTATAAATTGCAACCACCTTGTATTATTGGTTATGTAGGTAGAGATAGCAACCACCTTGTATGATTGGTTATGTAGGTAGAGATTGCAACCACCTTGTATTATTGGTTATGTAGGTAGAGATTGCAGCCACCTTGTATTATTAGTTATGTAGGTAGAGATTGAAACCACCTTGTATTATTGTGTAAGTAGGTAGAGATTGCAACCAGTATTATTGGTTATGTAGGTAGAGATTGCAACCACCTTGTATTATTGGTTATGTAGGTAGAGAGTGCAAACACCTTGTATTATTGGTTATGTAGGTAGAGATTGAAACCACCTTGTATTATTGTGTAAGTAGGTAGAGATTGCAACCAGTATTATTGGTTATGAAGGTAGAGATTGCAACCACCTTGTATTATTGGATATGTTTGTAGAGAGTGCAACCACCTTGTATTATTGGTTATGTAGGTAGAGATAGCAACCACCTTGTATGATTGGTTATGTAGGTAGAGATTGCAACCACCTTGTATGATTGGTTATGTAGGTAGAGATTGCAACCACCTTGTATTATTGGTTATGTAGGTAGAGATTGCAGCCACCTTGTATCATTAGTTATGTAGGTAGAGATTGAAACCACCTTGTATTATTGTGTAAGTAGGTAGAGATTGCAACCAGTATTATTGGTTATGTAGGTTGAGATTGCAACCACCTTGTATTATTGGTTATGTAGGTAGAGAGTGCAACCACCTTGTATTATTACGGTATGTAGGTAGAGAGTGCAACCACCTTGTATTATTGGTTATGTAGGTAGAGATAGCAACCACCTTGTATGATTGGTTATGTAGGTAGAGATTGCAACCACCTTGTATTATTGGTTATGTAGGTAGAGATTGCAGCCACCTTGTATTATTAGTTATGTAGGTAGAGATTGAAACCACCTTGTATTATTGTGTAAGTAGGTAGAGATTGCAACCAGTATTATTGGTTATGTAGGTAGAGATTGCAACCACCTTGTATTATTGGTTATGTAGGTAGAGATTTCCCCCTCCCTTCACCATCCCTTTCTTCGTTTATTTCCCCCCCTCCCCTCCACCATTCCTTTTTCCTCCCTAATTTTTGCACTTTGCACACCTGTCTTTGCACGTATATATTTGCATGCATGTGTGGTATGTTTAAAACCGGTTTTCTTTTATAAAACACGATTTTCTTTGTGGCTTGTTTTCTTGTTTTCAATACTAGTGCACTTCATCGATCAGACACAAATTGAAACGTGTCTTTTTCAAATGTTGTCTTATATTGTAGTGATATGTGATAATATATTAATCTCAAAGCGATATATTAATTATCTGAATATCTTGTTTTTATCTTGTAAAGATGATATTTTAATTTCTGAAAAATATATATGTGTTTATTATTTTGAAAAAATATTCTTGTTACATAAAAATAATGTATTTACTTTTTAAAAATTGATATTTTTATTAAATGATCTATTAATACCCTATCTATGACCGAATGTCTTTTCTATCAAATATCCTATTTATGAAATATCCTATCTATGAAATATCCAATCATTGAAATATCCTATTTATGAAATATCCCAAAATGAAATATCCTATCGCAGAAATATCCAATCAATGAAATATCCAATCAACGTAATATCCTATCTCTGAAATATGCTATCTATAAATTATCCTATCTATGAAATATCCTATCTATGAAATATCCCATCTATGAAATATCCTATCTATGAAATATCCTATCTTTGAAATATCCTATTTATGAAATATCCTATCGCTGAAATATCCAATCAATGAAATATCCCAACTATGAAATATCCTATCTATGAAATATCCTATCTCTGAAATATCCAATCAATGAAATATCCTATCTCTGAAATATGCTATCTATGAAATATCCTTTCTATGAAATATCCTATCTATGAAATATTCTATCTATGAAATATCCTATCTTTGAAATATCCTATCTTTGAAATATCCTATCTATGAAATATCCTATCTCTGAAATATCCAATCAATGAAATATCCCAACTCTGAAATATGCTATCTATGAAATATCCTATCTATGAAATATCCAATCAATGAAATATCCTATCTCTGAAATATACTATCTGTGAAATATCCTATCTATGAAATTTGCTATCTATGATATATCATATCTTTGAAATATCCTCTATATGAAATTTCCATCAATATATTTGTCTTTTTATGCCGGGTCGAAACACCAAACGATATTATAGATAAAAGTAGGTGTTAAGTTTAAGCGTATCACCAAAAATAAAATTTGAAAATTAATGTTTTGTGTACCTTGCTGTAAAGGGTTTAGAGTATATATGTAGGTATTAGTGAACATGTGTTTTAATTATCTATATATCCACATGCAATACAGTTCAGCACCCTTAATACGTTAAAACTACAGTTCAGCACCCTTCATACGCTTAAACTCTAGTTCAGCCCCCTTTATAAATTTAAACTACAATTCATCGCCCTTTATACATTTAGACTACAGTTCAGCACACTTTATACATTTAATCTACAGTTCACCACCCTATATACGTTTAATCTACAGTTCAGCACCCTTTATACATTTAAACTACTGTTCAGCACCCTTTATACGTTAAACCTACAGTTCAGCACCCTTTATACATTTAGACTACAGTTCAGCACCCTTCATACATTTAAACTACAGTTAAGTACCCTATATACATTTAAACTACAGTTCAGCACCCTTTATACATTTAAACTACAGTTCAGCACCCTTTATACATTTAAACTACAGTTCAGCACCCTTGATACAACTTAACTACTGTTTAGCACCCTAGTCGATAACATTTAAACTACTGTTCAGAACCCTTTAAACATTTAATCTACAATTCAGCATTTTCTATACATTTAAACTACAGTTCAGCACCCTTTATACAACTTAACAACTGTTAAGCACCCTTGTCGTTAACATTTAGACTACTGTTCAGCACCCTTTATACATTAAAAGAACAATTCAGCATTTTCTATACATTTAAACTTCATTTTAATGCACTTCTGATTTTTATACTGTAGAAAACTAATCTAAACTTATCAAGGTTCTGAACTGTGAGAGAACGCCCACTGGTGGGTGGAGACATGCTAACTACAATCAACAGAGTTAAAATAAGTTTATGTCAGCCTAAAAATTTATTAAGGTTTTACATTTGTACAGTACACTACACTACAGTACACTACAGTACACTACACTGCAATACAGTACACTACAGTACAGTACAGTACACTACACTACACTACACTACACTACACTACACTACACTACACTACACTACACTGCACTACACTACACTACATTACATTTCACTACACTACACTACACTNTACACTACACTACACTACACTACACTACACTACACTACACTACACTACACTACACTACACTACACTACACTACACTACACTACACTACACTACACTACACTACACTACACTACACTACACTACACTACACTACACTACACTACACTACACTACACTACACTACACTACACTACACTACACTACACTACACTACACTACACTACACTACACTACACTACACTACACTACACTACACTACACTACACTACACTACACTACACTACACTACACTACACTACACTACACTACACTACACTACACTACACTACACTACACTACACTACACTACACTACACTACACTACACTACACTACACTACACTACACTACACTACACTACACTACACTACACTACACTACACTACACTACACTACACTACACTACACTACACTACACTACACTACACTACACTACACTACACTACACTACACTACACTACACTACACTACACTACACTACACTACACTACACTACACTACACTACACTACACTACACTACACTACACTACACTACACTACACTACACTACACTACACTACACTACACTACACTACACTACACTACACTACACTACACTACACTACACTACACTACACTACACTACACTACACTACACTACACTACACTACACTACACTACACTACACTACACTACACTACACTACACTACACTACACTACACTACACTACACTACACTACACTACACTACACTACACTACACTACACTACACTACACTACACTACACTACACTACACTACACTACACTACACTACACTACACTACACTACACTACACTACACTACACTACACTACACTACACTACACTACACTACACTACACTACACTACACTACACTACACTACACTACACTACACTACACTACACTACACTACACTACACTACACTACACTACACTACACTACACTACACTACACTACACTACACTACACTACACTACACTACACTACACTACACTACACTACACTACACTACACTACACTACACTACACTACACTACACTACACTACACTACACTACACTACACTACACTACACTACACTAAATTGCATAAAGTGAGTTCTATCTCAGTAATGTGCTGGCTATGGTGCTAAAAACTGATAAAACTAATTGCGTGAATTAAAACACTATAAAGCTAAAAAATGAGCTGTAATAAATTAAACCCGGCGACAAAAGAAAATAAGGTGAAATAAACTTGAGCGCTGTTATAGACCCGATTTTAAAACTTTCCGAAAGGCTCCGAATTTAATCCCATCTCATCTTTAAGAGACAATTTTAAAACAAAAGTGTTAAAGTACATTTAGTGATTTTACTTGTTAAGATTTTTCTAAAATAAACAAAAATTGTTTTTCGTACATTTAATTTATTAATTTCAATCACTGTACAGTTTATTTTCTTTTCTTTTTCAAATCAGAATTTCTTTATTTCTTCGAAAAATTTACTTTTTTAGTGTACATAAACACGCACCTCTGCCCTTTAAGTAAAAGTAAATTCAACATATATGAAGCATAAAGTCTGACCGCGTCCACCTTGTTGCACCGGCTAGTCCTTTTTTTTCAAGTGTCTGCTTTATTTACCCAATGTCCGTGCAGTACAAACTGGGACCGGAAAGGTTGACCCAGACCGGAAATTCAAATGTACCACGGCCGCCCGTGTAAGGTTCTCCTTAGAAAAAGATTTGTACAGTAAGAGTTGAGACCCACACAACTGAGGATTCAGAAGACAACTGTCCGACTCAAGTTAGGATTTAGTTAAGATTGCTTGAATGTCGTCTTCATTTTCTACAGTTTTATGAGTCCTTCTGTAATTTGATACAAAGAAGACATTTTTAAAAGTTTGATCTCTTCGTAAATTTTGAAGAAACAAAAGAGGCAGACCACATTTTGAAATTGGTTTGGTATAAATTTCCTTTAATAGTTGAACAATTCTTATTTGATTTAATACCAAAGAAAATAGAATATATATATATAACCTTT
>NW_019396920.1:109098-134036 GCF_000591075.1 Eurytemora carolleeae | reverse complement strand
TTATGAATTTCATATTAGAGAACTGACAACAGGCTTACTCTAGGTATATCAGAGAACTGTCAACAGACTTACTCTAGGTCTATCAGAGAACTGGCAACAGGCTTACTCTAGGTCTATCAGAGAACTGTTAACAGACTTACTCTAGGTCTATTAGAGAACTGTCAACAGACTTACTCCAGGTCTATCATAGAACTGTCAACAGACTTACTCTAGGTCTATTAGAGAACTGGCAACAGGCTTACTAAACGTCGATCAGAGAACTGTCAACAGACTTACTCTAGGTCTATCAGATAACTGACAACAGGCTTACTCTAGGTATATCAGAGAACTGTCAACAGGCTTACTCTAGGTATATCAGAGAACTGACAACAGGCTTACACTACGTATATCAGATAACTGACAACAGGCTTACACTAGGTATATCATAGAACTGGCATCAGGCTTACTCTAGGTCTATCAGAGAACTGTCAGCACGCTCACTCCAGGTCCATCTGAGAACTGCTAACAGACATTACTCTAGGTCTATCTGAATGTTATGAATTAGATTTAGGTTGCGTTTTATTGTTTATCTGATCTGGATACTAAAGTTAAAGGATGGATACAAATGCTATGAATACTAATGTTGATGATGAATTCATGAATTGGATACAGGTTTGATTTGATTTGTGGGGGTGCAAACATCTTACACTATTACTGAAGCTAAATAGGTACTGATTAGTTTTAGAAATATGTTCTTAAGTATAAAAATGCACTTATTTTGTTATTAGTCGCAAAATATTTAACATCAGATGAGGGTTATATTTAAACTTCAGATAATGTTATTTGACGTATTTAATAGTGTTATGTAAATGAACGTTTATACACGAAATATTTTAAGGTTTAAAGTTTCGTATGATATCGTTAATTTACCAACAAAGTTAGAACAATTATATTTTGTGACTTTTAAATTGGTCAAAATATCCTTATAAATTGCCTATAACATATTCTAAAATTTTTCAATACCATTTTTGTGCTTTTTTGGTGCTAATCTTGTTAAATTAAAAATTTGTTGATTAGTTGATTGAATTTTGTCGTCTTTGAGTTAAATTGTTGAATTGTTGAATCTTACGGTGCATTCTAGCTCGTTACGTCCATATGGCAACAGTTTAAAGTTTACCAATATTGCACGTAGTGAAGAAAACCGGTTTTGAAACGTATGAATACTGTACAGTATGTTCAGTTTTTAGAAAACCGAGCGGCGGATAAGTTATATAGATATTTGGATATTATTTTGACCGAGCGATAGCCGTNAACAAGGTCATGAAGAACTAGGTCATGAAGAACAAGGTCATTAAGAACTAGGTCATGAAGAACTAGGTCATGAAGAACAAGGTCATAAAGAACCAGGTCATGAAGAACTAGGTCATGAAGAACAAGGTTATGATGAACAAGGTCATATGAAGCAGATCCTGGAGGCAATCAGAATACTAGAGTACAATGAGAACCTCAGCTCGAAGCATAGAATAAAGGCAGTGTTAGCAAAGAAAGGCGTAAAGGCTCAGAGACTTTTCTGGAACTTGGTAAACAACAAGCCTAGCCGAAATGCTTCGCCTCGTAGCCTGTCCCAGCCGCAGGAGTTGTTGGTTTATTCTTAGAGAAGGATTTTTGAATCCACTTCCTCGACCGTCCCTAGACTGTCCAAGCCTCTGCGCGCGGCCCAGAATAGCTTGGGGCTAACCTTACCCTAAATATGTATACTAATTTTCTATTGTGGTGGGGAGGGTCTAAAAATATCTCTCTACCACGGACCTGAGTGGAGGGAGTCCAATAATCGTTTACCAAATGTAAAAAATGTATAGGAGTGGGGAGGGGCATTCGATATTTCACAAACTCAAATTTTGGAATCTATAGTAGCAGCAGCACCTTAAAAATGTTATTAACTCAAGTTTATTCTGGTAAGTTCGTATTATAAGATTTTTGATCACCCTTTCTTCAATATGGACATGCTCATTGCTCAACACATAGATAAAGTGGGTCATCTGGCCGCAGCGCCTGGCCCCCTAGCCTGTCTTAGCTGTGTCACTCGGCCCCCTAGCCTGTCAGCTAGCCGCAGCGCTCAACCCTCTTCTCTGTCCTAGCCGCAGAGCTCGGTCCAGAAATGCGCAACTNAAGGACGGACCCGTTTAATGTTAATCTTACATATGTCATTTGTGCACATTTTAAAAATAATATTGTTGTGAAATTATTGTGTACTAAATCTCAAGGTAAATTTCTTAACAAATCTTTTTAAATGAAGATAAAGTTATAAAAACGCTATTGTTATTCATTTTGCTTTTTTAAAAAAGCTTACCATAAGAAATAACCGTTAATAAAGGACCGAAGCATTTAAAAAATTTAAAAAATACCTTAAGACAGTGTGATAAATAATTCTTTTGGCACGACGTGATATATACTTTCAGAATTAAGATTTTCTTTAAGGTTCCACTATTTTAGTTATGTAATATAAAAAGGCTTGCTCCTTCTCGATGAAGATAAAATTTCTGTACAATATAACAAAATAACTTTCTTTGACTTATACAGTTTATATTTTTAGATCGGAGAAGACGGCTACGAATTTAGCTCTTCGGAAAGGGAATTTCTCTCTTTCTTCTTCTGCCTCATGAAAGCTCTCCTTCCCTTCCTTCCCTGAACTTGTCGATAGTTTCTCTTGGTTAGATTATTTATTGATTCTGTCTTAAATTTTTGTTCCTTATCACAAGTAAAGCTATGCTACCCCATAACACTATTCTGGGAGGGAATACAAATCTCAAAAATACGAAACCACTGTAAATTTATATTCATTTTAAGTGGAGTAAATGGCAATGTATCGTGGTTGATCTCAGTATTCAGTATTGTGGACAATTTTTTTATGATTCATTTGAGTCATATTAAACATTTCGACGATGTTTTATTAATGTGGAAAGTGGAAAGTTGACGTTCAAAATCAAGAATCATGGGTGGGGTCGGTTTTAGAATCGGTTTCTATTAAATAACCACGACGAAACTTGTTCCTAAAAAATTAATATTGTTCACATTTGTCGTTATTTCATAATTAAAAAACAACTGATTCAAAAAACGTACCCACCCAAATTAATGATTTTGAACATTGACTTTGAACTAAAACTCGGTTATAATACATCGTAGAAACATTTTTTTATGTCTCAAATCAATCCTAAATTTTTTTTAACATTACTGGGTCGACTTTGTACAATATAAAACAAATCATAACTGTACGCAAACTTAAATTTATGTGAAAGACCCATACAGTATAATGAATTAATCATTCAGTTCATGCTCTAAATATATCATATTTTTTTCCAAGATAATTTTGAAGCTTCTGAAACTCCCTCTCCAGGCAGTTTACTATATGCTGAATACGATTGCGAGGATGAGGACGAGAACGAGATCAAGAATGAGGATTAGGATGAGGACGAGTTTGTCCGTCCTCTAGACTCATCTGATGAGGAGGAGTAAGAAGAAAAAAAAACCGTAGAGCAAGTCTTCAAGAGATGGCTTGTCGAGTTTCCTTCATTACTTCAACAGCTGTTGACAACCTAATCAAGTACGAAAAATTTTGATATTATATCCAGACTTACTGAACCAACAGCTTTCACACAAAATAAGTTATTTTGTTTTGTTTCAAAAATATAAAAGTGTGACACATGCTTTTACGTGCATTTTTCAAGGGCTTTCTAAAATATAGTTGTTTTATCCGAAGCTCAATGGAAGACCCGGAGTAAATCGGGGACCAATCCTCAGTTATAAACTCAGTACTCGATTTCTTTCTTTTTTGTCTCATAATGCAGATATCGTCTACAGCGTAGAATAATCTTTTTATATAATTAATTAATATAATACAGAATGATATTTACTACTAAGTGGAAAATTTACTTTTATAATAGTGGTTCTGTTCTAGTATCAGATATTTCTCTTCAAAATTGCAGTCCTGATATAATGGTTTACTTATGCAAATATCGTCCCCAGTACAGAATGCGTTTTTTATATGATTAGTTCATCTATGCAAAACAACGTAATCTTTATTTTTAAGTGGAAAAAGGTATCATTTTCAATTAAGATCTAATTTGCCTCAAAAAATTTTCCACTACATTTAAAGTCCAACCCAATTCATATGATATGAACAAAAAATTGAAGTATGATATAATTTAATCTATTTGTATGTTTCAGATCATGACAGATAGTAAAAGAGAGAATGAGTTCCGGGGAATGTACTGCAACGTAGATGGCCTCACCAAGGCAAAACTAGACGAAATCTCCGATGTATCAGTAAGGGATCCTACTGGGAGATTTTAACGCTAGAATTGAACCAGGACCAAATTTCCAGTTCAACAACTACCCACACGAAGCAAATAACAATGGGAAGCTAGTTACAGAGTTTGCAAAACGAAACCAGCTCTACTGTCTTAATGGAATGGAGTGGAAGGGTAATAAAGAGGAGAAATTCACCTATCAGCGGGATATGGGTCATCATCTTCACCAGTCAATCATTGACTATGCCCTAGCCTCAACTACCGCGATACAGTTCACAACAAGCTTCTCAATTCAGGTGTGATTTTGTCTCCCTTTTCTAGTCGGGATATTAATCTTAGTTAAATATGAATAAACTTTTACCCAGTTTTGCTCCGAGGCTCAAATCAGTATAACAAATTTAGTTAGGGTTTTACTACACATTTTTATTCTCAAGTTTCACATTTTATTATTCAAAGCTTCATCAACTGGGTGTTAAATAGTCCTCTTGCATATTCAATTTTTATGATCAAGTTGCACGGAATTTTATCCTTTCTTAATTTTTTAAGCTTCAAGGTTTCAATTTTAATGATCACGTTGCACGGAATTTTATCCTTACTATATTTTTTAAGCTTCAAGGTTTTCTCCGAATTGTACTCCCAACTATCAAGGTCTTTAATAATTCCTCCTTCCGTTTAAGACATTATGGCATATCGGCCAATTGTGTGTTCAAGCTTCAAAAATACAACATTCATTAGTATTCGTATGTTTTAATATCAAGTTCTATTTCTTACGCTTAACATTTTTATAATCCTTCTTCATTATTATTTATTTTAATTTTTATGTTTAGTATTTATTAGCCACTTAAATTATCAGGTTCATGATACATTAGGCCAGATTCACATTCAGGACTCATTGTCCTGCGGCAGATTTATTTTTATGGCCAAAGTTGTTATCCAATTATATTTCCAACCGTCAAGGTTCTTAGTAAGTATTCCTACACTTAAACTTCAAGGTTTATCTTTAAATTACTAGGGTTTATCAATCATTTCATCTCATTTACCATCAGTTATTTTCATTTATTCCCATTTCATTCCATGTCATTTATTTTTATTCCATTTGTATTCATTTCATTCCATGTCATTTATTTTTATTCCATTTGTATTCATTTCAATTCGTTACTATTTTTATTTCATTTCTGATTTTCAGTTCATTCCATATTTCCATTTATTTTCATTTCATTTCATTTCCTATTTTCATTTCATTCCTGATTTTCAGTTCATTTATTATCATTTACTCCCATCTAGTCACATTCCATTCCAATTAACCTCATTTATATCTTCATTTATCTTCATTTCATTCATTCCTAATCCATCTCATTTAATTTATCTTCAACCTTTTTTCTTTTTTCTTATCACTTCATTTATTTTTATTTCATTTATTTTCGTCTCATGTCATTTCACTTATTATCATTTATTTTCAACACACTTCATTTCACTTATTTTCATTTATTTACACCCTTTTACCTTCAGTGTTGATTACATTATTTTCAATCCATTTCATTACAGTTCATTTCATTAATTTCATTTCTGGATTCATCACATTTCTATTCATTAATTTCATTTCATCTCATTTATCTTCATTTATTTTCATTTATTTAAATTTATTTTCATTTATCAACTTAATTATAAAGTTTTTATAAACCTTCTCCATCACTGTTTATTTTAATTTTTACGTTTAGTATTTATTAGACACTTAAATTATCAGGTTCATGATACATTAAGCAAATTTACATTCAGGACGTATTGCTCTGTGACAGATTTATATTCATTTCAATTCACCACTGTTTTTACCTCATTTCTGATTTTCACTTCATTTCATATTCCCATTTATTTCATTCCAATTCATTTCTGATTCTCACTTCGTTCATGATTTTCAGTTCATTTATTTTCATTTATTCCCATTTATTTGCGTTTCATTCCCTTTAATCTCATTTCATTTATCTTCATTTAATTTCATTTCATCTCATTCATTTATTTGCGTTTCATCCCATTTAATCTCATTTCATTTATTTTCATTTAATTTCATTTATTTTCATTCATTCCTATTCCATCTCATTTCATTTATTTTTATTTTTTCCTTTTTCATATCACTCCATTTATTTCTATTTCATTTATTTTATTTCATTTATTTTCATCTCATTTCATTTCACATATTTCCATTTATTTTCAACTCATTCCATTCCACTTTTTTTCATCTATATACATTTCCTCTGCCTTCAGTGTTAATTTCCTATTATTTATTTTCATTTCACTTGATTACATTTATTTTTAATCCATTTCATTACATTTCGTTTCATTAAATCCGTTTCATCTCTTTCATTACATTTCAATTCATTAATTTCTCTTCATCTCATTTATTTCCTTTTATTTTCATTTATTTAAAATTATTTATTTCCATTTATTTTCATTTATTTAAAATTATTTTCATTTATCAACATATTTATTATTTATGCATCAAATGCAAGTATTTAAGAATTAATCATTTCATCTATGAATTAAGTACAAATATTTATTGCCAACTGTTTAGGATGATACGCGATATGGTGTACAGTCAGACCATAGTTCCCTGGTGTGGGAACTGAATCTAACACAACAATCAGAATCAAGAGATATGCCAACTCAAAACCCTCTTCGGCACATAAAGAACTGGCCAGCTTTTACGAAAATCTTGGAACAACGTTTTGATTCAGCAAGAGACTCTTTCAGCTTCATGACGTGTGCAGAACAGGGGGAATTCATCAAACATCAGTTCCAAGTTGCAGGGGCATCAGCTTGCCCGGGAGTTCAAAACTCAATGAAGAAAAAATTGAACACGTCTCAAAAAATGAAGAAACTACTCAAACAGAGCAAGACAATCAAGAAGAAACTCAAGTCACGAGTACTACAACCCCCTCAGATCTCACAGAGGTGGAGGACGGAATCAAAGCAGATCCTGGAGGCAATCAGAATACTCGAGTACAATGAGAACCTCAGTTCAAAGAATAGAATAAAGGCAGTGTTAGCAAAGAAAGGCGTAAAGGCTCAGAGACTTTTCTGGAACTTGGTAAACAACAAGCCTAAGAAGAAAATTTTTTTTGAAGCACTGATCACTGGAGCAGGATTATCTTCGAATCAAGATCAAATGAACGCAACAATAGAGTCATTCTACGAAAAGAAATTTAATACTTCATTCAATCTAGCTGACATAAAGAGTGAAGAGGTGGAAATGTCCAAGATTGGATCACCAGAGGAAATATTTTCACAGGAAGCATCAGATAACATGATGGCACCTATTTCGTTGGAAGAATTGAATTGGAACATAAAGGAGTTAGATGCAAATAAGGCAGAAGGTCTAGACGGTGTAACTAACGATATATTGCGTCATGCGGGTCCCTTGGCAAGACAATTTCTGACGCAAATGTTTAATAATGTCATGATGGGCGGAGTTCCACCAGCAAGTTGGAAAGACGGCGATGTAATCCTTGTCCTGAAGAAACCTCCTCAAACAGAAATTAGTAACTACAGGCCTATTACCCTGATAAGTTGCATCTCGAAGTTGTTGACAAAAATTTTAGTCCAGAGATTAGGGGACCTGATAGCAAAAGAAGACATCATAGGAGCGGAGCAGAATGGATTTCGGTCGTCCAGAACCTGGAGCGATAATATATTCATCTTAAACTCCGTTCTAGAAATGAATAAAAGCAAGAAGTTGTTGTCCCACATCATGTTTATTGATCTACAGGAAGCATATGACAGAGTCGACAGAGACATCCTCCTAGCCAAACTGAAACAACTCAATGTAAGCACCAAGTTCATCGACTTCCTATCCAACTACTACTTCCTAGATAATATCTCCACTGCCTCATCAGGGAAAAGAACGAGGAAACAATACCAGAAGAGAGGTCTTAGACAAGGATGCAATCTGAGTAGCGTTCTTTTCATTATCTACATGTCAGAACTGAGCCGCCGGATGAGGGCAGCAGGAGTAGGAGTTCGGCTAGAGTCAGGGGTCTTCGTCAATATACTTGTATTTGCTGACGACATAATCCTTATAGCTAACAGCCCTGAAACTTTAAACCAGCTAAAGGATATACTGGAAACATGGTGCCTGGACTTCAGAATGAAGATCTCAATCAGTAAGACAAAAATAATCACTTCTCTGGATGATCTCGAGTGTGCCCTTCAAGATCCGGAGACAATGGAGTCAGAAATAGTTGAACACGTATTAAATTATAAATATCTAGGAGTGCAGCAGTACTCTTCGTTGTGGAAGACATCTCAGAAAAAAGGGGAATCAATGCTGTCCAAAGCAAAGTGCTACAAGAATGTCATCCTCCGTTCAAGACACAGCCTCCTAGACAATATATCCGCAGCTTCAGCTATGTGGAAAAACATCGCTATACCAGGAATTCTATACGCCACTGATGCAATTCCAATCTCCAACACAGTCATTGAGGAGCTGGAAGTTGTCCAGAACCAAATAGGGAAAGCCTTGTTAGGGGTCCCTCAGTCCACCGCTAACACAGTTGTCCAGGTTGAACTTGGATGGAAACCCCTAAGACTTCTGTTAGAACTCAGTAAGCTACGCTTCTTTCAAAGAGTCTATTGCGAAGATTTTAAAGGGAGCGAAATCCTTAAAACTTGTATGCAGTGGTGCCTGGCAGCGCAAGGTAACCAGTATAGGAAAAACCTTTTTGACATCCTAGGCCATCATGCAGACTCTCCTGAAGATCTTAGGTCAATAACGAGAAAGCAGCTAATCCAGGTATATGAGTTGAAGATTCTATCCCAAATACAGGAGATGATCACGCTGAAGTTGCTCCCTATACCGAGGAAGTGGTGGACTATTCAGAACCATGTAGAAAACAGTAGATGGTCGCAGATGCTGACCAAATTTAGATCAATGAACGCGGGATTGGGTAACAGGGACACCTTCAGAACAGCGGACTCAGTTTGTCAGGACGGAGGCAGGATACTTCAATGCCCCCTCTGCTTTATGGCATCTAATGATGAATTCCATCTCCTAATAAAATGCGAATCCATGGAGCAATCAAGATCGGAAATCAAACTGCTAAACGGGGATAGCTTACAAGCAACTCTAATGAAGCTAAGAATAGAAAGCAGGGACGATTTTGAGGCTTGCAGGATCTTCCTTGGCGAGGACAAGTCCCTGAAGAGGACAGATCTAGCGGACAGGGGCCTGGCCCTAGACATCCTATTGGATAGATTCTTCTTGGAGTGGTCCAAAATAAGTGGAAAAGCTGTCCACCGCTCATCCCAATAGGTAACATTGCTTCTTATTAAAGACTAATATCTACTGATTAAGACCACAAGAGATTCTCTCTATTATAGGGTTAAATCACCAAAATTAAGATATGAAACCTGAGGAAGTTCAACTAGGGTTAAATAACCGAGAGATATCCTTTATCATGGGGTTAAATCACCAAATTAAGATACCAACCAACTAGGGCTAAATAGCCAAAAATTTCAGGATATTTGAAACTAGATGATCATTTATAATATTACTAGACTTGTTCTTGATTAAACAAATATTATTCCTTAACAAGACCTGTTACTTCTCCTGCAAGAACTTACACTTAACTAACCAATTATTATTTAAACTAATTTCACTGACGTACATTAATAGCAAATTTACTAGTTAAACAAGTTTAAATATCACGCTACATAATTCTAGCTATTCAAAATTCACATTTGAATCTAAACACTCGCTGGGGAGACCTCAGCCATGCAACTTTTGCCCAATAAAGGGGTAAACTTCGCATGGAGGAGGTCCAAAAGTGAGGCATGGCTCAAATTTGGTCATGTGACAAGGAACTTTGCGCCTTAACGTAAACGGTTGATGTAACTTTTTCCTAAATATTAAAAGAAGTCCAGGCTGAAAAACCAGGACACGGAAAGGACTTGAACCTCAAATCCACTACTGGAGCTCATTGTCATCCCCGCCCCTTGTGATTTGATTTGATTTGATCTGTAGCTTTACTCAAAAAAGTTTTGGGCTATTTTATATTTTTTTCACAGAACGGACTTCTTTGCGCGCTGTATGTACCCCACCCTATATATTAAAACAAAATTATTTTTTTATTTAAAAATTTTTAAAATTACCATTTATTAAAAGTAACTTTATTTCGCGGTAATATTGCCAAAAATGAGAGTGCTATGACAAAGAATGGAAAACGGGAATAAATAGAGGAAAGGTAAAAGAGGGAAGGGTAAATGGGCAAGAGGATAGGGTAAATGTTGAAGCGATAAGTGTAACATGGGAAATAAAAATTTAACAAATTTAGAAATAATTAAAAAAATTTTCAGGCGAGACCTATATATAGGCCTTTTTATGGCAACAGAATTAACCATAATACTACTTAAATAAAAAAAAAGCAAGTGGGGCTCTGCCCCCCTCCTTCAAACATTTTTTCTTATGGTTTCTTATTCTTTTGAATTTCAATTTTTTAATGAGGTTTTATTTTTAGGTGATGGAAATCTGCACTGCAGACTTTTGTTGTGAAAATTCGATCCAGCAATTTGAAAGGCCATTTGCTGGGTGAAAAAATCGTGTTACCTCGGTTTAATCTTCAAAGGCTCAGAAAGCACAATCGCACTGCTAGACACCATGGAGAAAATTGACAAAGTTCAATGTCTGATTCTCATCCCTTGAAAACTATATGCGAGGCAACGAATATAGTAACAGGCATTTCAACCGGCAGTCATAAAGTGGATTAATTTGGACTTTTCTGATTTTCAAAGTTCTAGGAACTGTAATAAACTTTGGGCTGCCTGCCTACGCTTACGGATTTTGATAAGATTCTAGGACCAGATTCACTGGCTCTGTAATATTAAAAAAATGTGCTTTGCCAGCCGGATCGCTTGAAATATTAGGGTGCTAGAGCATCGGGACACCTGTCACCGACAATCAATGTTAAAATTATTATTTTCTATCCAAGGAGAAGTATTGTTGTTACAATGTATGAATTATGTTGCTTTTACATTATTAATTGTTAAGGTTTTGAAAGAGTTAAAATTATTTTGAAAAAATGTTAACTGTACTTTGCAGTATGATTTTGGTTATTTTCCATCATAATTTGATTAGCCACCATGAAATTTATTTATGTTTAGTCTATCATTTGTGTTTGGAAGACATATATTTTTGTTTGTGGTTATTGCATTTATATCATAAACTATGAGTAACGAGCTAAGTAACCACTTGTGTTTGCATGTCTTTTCTGTATTTGTTTAGATAACTAAAATAATGAATTAATTGAAAGCTAAACTGCCGTTAAAATGTACTGGAAGCAATCAACAAGCTATGCACTGGGCATATTATGGTTATTCTATAGCCATCAACCTATCCTCTTGATTGGATTACTCTCGACCAAACAATGAACTCAAAAAAAAACAGACATTTATCGTATTTTTTACGTCAAATTTAAAAATATTACAACTAGTGGTTTATGATAGTCTCAAGGGAACACACTCAAAAACGAACACAAGGAGAAGGTCCAATATTTGTTCAAGGCAACATTGTGACGACGTAGCGACTCTAATTTTGATTTTGCGCTTAAATGTTAGGGTTAGCAAATTAATCCGGTTACATTTTAGAAGTATAAATCATTTTGTTTTTATTTCTTAAAGAAATCTTGAAGTCATGAAGTCACAACTCTAATTATTTAAAATATAAATCTTTCCTGCAATTTTCTTCAGTTTAACGTAAACAAAAAATAAAGTGCTACGTTTATTACTAAATGTAGCACTCTCTTTTATGTTTTCATTTTAATTTTCGGTAAGAGTTAATTATAATTCTTTTGTAACTTCTATGCAACGAATTTGGTGTTATAGCTTTTTTAATTAATCTTCAAAATTTTGTTTTCATTGGGAGTATCAAAGTTTAAAAGTTGACAAATATTTTTTCAATTAATTATAATATAAAACCAAATGATTTCATCTTGAAGGTTTAGTTGAAACAAATTTAACGTTTAAATCGAGAATATACCTTCAGTTCATGAGAAGTTGATAGCGTGTTCTAAATATTAATTATTAAAGTGTTAAGGTTTTATAAATGTTAAAATAGTGTAATACTCGATTAAGTTTTTCACTTCAAGTATAAATTTTTTTATCGTTACGAATGACATAAAATGTGATTACGTAAATACAGGGTGTCCCACATCATATTAGACCGAGAACGGGTCTAAATTACGATTTTCGGGACTAATTAGAAAATTTAATTAGAATGAATCATTTTGAAAAATAATATAAGGATTATATAAGAATTTTCTTGCGGAAAATGATAAGTTTTTCGAGTATTAAGGGTTTATTTTGGTGTTAAAGATTGGAGATAATCTGATATGATATGGGACGCTCTGTATGTTTAATAACTTTTTTTTGAATATTAAATTTATAAAAAATAAACAATTCTGGCATAAAAATGTTTTATATGTACTAAGGTATTCATTTCAGTCCGGACTGATAAAACTAATGGGTTATTATCAAAGTTAGATATAATTAAGAACTAATAAACCAATGATTTAATTGACATCTATCGTTTAAATACCTAGTCCCTGTACCATAACGTATATTGAAACAAAAAATGAGGAATATCCTTAACTTTTTTTTATAAATGAAAAACTTCTAGATGATACATTAATGTTTTAACAAACCCTGCAGTGCACATAATTTTCCTTAATATTCAACCTCCGTCCTTGATAACTTATCGGTTCCCTCTTCTATTCCAAATATCCAACCATGCTCTCCCTGATAAAAACCCGTGCACTTAATAAAATAATACTTGCCTTAAGTCTTTTGCAAATCTTAGATATTGGTTTTAATGAAACCTGAACTTAAAACTTTTGGATATCAAAAAGCATCTTCTGTTAATTTAACTGGAAATTTAAAACAAAAGGAGAACAAGCATTAATAAATATTGGTTAAGAAAAAAAATGTTTCAAGCATTAATTACAATATCCAACATTATAAAGTTACAAGCTCAGAGCCATAAAAAATAAAATTGCAAATATCCAAAGCAATGTTTGATCTCCTCTTTATCTTACTCTACATATTAAATAATGATTGTTCTCCTCTTCTTATTAATATCCAGATTAATCAACCGATGGAGATTAAAGATTTCAGCATTGGATAAAAATTTCTTTAAAGCAATAACATCTAATTCAAACAATATTTAAAATCATAAGAAGTGGAGTAATTGTTTATTGCTGAGAATCGGAGGAGTCTTTGGGGGTTGGATATAGGGAGGGGGACCAGATTCTGCCCCCCCCCCCTCCCCAAAGTTAGTAATTCTTGTTCACAAAGGAATTGAGTTTTTGCCACAATTTTAAATATTCTAAGCCCTATATCTTTCTAACAAAATTGTGTACACCTTTGATATTTAAAACTTCTCGAACCTTTTATTACATTTTTAAATGATGGTATTGAAAATTGCAGTTCAGGAACGTTTTGATTACATCTATTCTATATATCTTTACCTTTTATTTCCTTTGTATATACATGCTTTTCGAAACAAATTTTTCTTATTCTACAGCCTTAAGGATGGAGAGAGGGGGACCATGCGTCCATGAACCTCGCAATATTCTGTTCGAACCCAGGTAGTTAGCAGAACCCTATTTTTACCTCGCGTAATCCTGTTCTATCACCAACCAAAGACTGTTTAAAACATAATCTTTTTATGATAATTGACTTTAAAAAGGAAAAAAGTCAAAACTTGAAACATGCGCCAATCGGTAACATAATTCTCTTAGCTTTCAGATAAAAATCAATGCTTCAAAACTCTTTTAAAGTGTTAAATTTTGACTTGCTAAATTTTATAATTTCTTTAAATGAGCTGACCGCGTTGATAAAGAGGTATTAGGAATATGTATATATAAATGTATATTGCAACTTATTATTTATCATTCAAGCTCTTAAAAAACGTTTTTACCATTCATTCTTAAAGCCACAACGTTTAATAGTAAAATTAATACTAATGAACATTAGGGAAAATTAACATTTCAAACCTAATTTTTTAAAAGAACTATTTTTTTTCTTTAAATAATTATAATTTTTTATTGAAAATGGAGCCTTTTTTAATTTTATTTGAATCAAATTTTCATTTTTAATAATTAAAATGTAATGTAAAATATTGTTAAATATTAAAGGAATTGAGTATTTACCACAAACTCTGATTCTTTAATCCCTACATCCTTCAAACCCAATGTCGTAGCCATTAAATGTAAATTCTGTTAAATCAAATAGTCTAAGTATTAAATATCAAAGGTTTACACTATCAGGTTGCAAATATATACGGATTAGAAAATTTTAGTTATTGGCCAAAAATGAAGAAACTGATGAAGAGAAGGATGAAGAATTAGATCAAGAGAAAGATGTAGTGAATGATGCAGAGAAGGATGCAGAGAAGGCTGCAGAGACGGATGCAGAAACTGATGAAGAGAAGGATGAAGAAAGGAATGAAGAATTAGATAAAGAGAAAGATGAAGAGAAGGATGCAGAGAAGGCTGAAGAGAATGATGGAATATATGATGAAGACATTTATGCAGAGAAGGATGAAGACATGTATGCAGAGAAGGATGAAGAGATTTATGAAAAGAATGATGAAGAGAATGATGCAGAGAAGGATGAAGAAAACGATAAAAAGAATGATGAAGACATCGATGCACAACTGAATTAAGAGAAGGATAAAAAGAATGATGAAGAAAATGATCCAGAGGTTGACAGAGAAGGACAGAAGGAAAAGAAAAGGAAGAAGGGTCAGAACAAGAACCTTGCAGAGAAGAATAAGAAGAGGAAGAAGGAATCTTGGGATGAATCAATGCTTGATTTATACCAGATTGCTGGCAGTCGCTCAGCCATGAGAGCGTTCAGAAACTCAAAAAGTCATGTACTAAACCTGGCGGAGTGATAAAACTAAACCTGACGGAATGATAAAACTAAACCTGAATAAGTGATATAACTATACATGTGTTGGATTGAATAATTACTTTTTTCAGATTAAGTAAACAACATGGCAGGGAAGAATACAGGATTTGAAGGTATCTAAATATTTTTTCATTGAATATTTAGAAATAAATCAAGTTAAGATCAGTGTAACTATTAAATGGAATGAAATTGGGTTCCTTAAGTTTTTAATTATAAACTAAAAATTCGCTTTGTCTTAAGTATCATGAACCTTAAGCACAAAGTTTATGAATTTTGCAGGAGTTGTAATTAATTTGGGATTGGTGCATTACAAACGTAATTTTCATGTTGATGAAATTTCTTAATTTAGTCTTCACAAATAAAAACGTCATTTAGCCATTATAATTCTTTGAACTTATTAATGCCCTTTTGGATAAACTTATTGTAACACTTTCAGACTTTTTTGTTTTTCAATATTATGAAACATTAACGTTTCCCCTTTGACTCTTTACTGCATTATTTTATTCGCGTTAAACACATAAAGCATCTTAAATTTTTGTCAACACAATAATATACACAGCTAGTTTAAATGGACATAAATCATTTGTCAATTTTAAAAAAGATATGAAATTTTGTTAAAATGTTGCGGTGTGAACAAAAACTATGACATTACATTAATTTTTCCCTAATCATAATTTACTAATTGTTGAAAAATTATTTCTTAATTATATATGTTTCTGAAATTATTGGGTTTGCAAAAACTACAAGATGAAATAATAATTAAGTTTTTTGAATAATCCTCATAATTAGTTCCGTTATCATTATTATCATTCACTTGAAATTTTCCCCTTTAATCAATTTTGTNATCAAATATTGAAAGTAACAGAGTTTGTCTTTTATAATTTAAACAGTGTTTAAACATAACTTTGAATTGTCTTAGGGCAAAATTAAGCGTGTGCGCGCGTTTTTTGTGAAGAAATGCATTTTTTTGACAGTATATCAATGTTAACTTCATTAATAGCTTTTGAACATTCTCTTGACACTCTTGAAACAAATATGCACTAAAAAATTCACCTCCACAGGTCTAAAGATATGTAAAATTGTTTCATTCAGAATTAGATTAGAAGCGGAGGAGAGATTCAAGGAGCCCCTCACCTAAACCTCATTCACCGAAATCTGGTTCTACGTTGAGGAGGACAGGGAGCAAGTCCCCCACACCTGGTTGTTCATCCTGGATAGCGTCAGCTTCTGGTGGTTGTTGTGGAACACCAAAGAGGGGGAATCCCTCTTGGAGGGATAGATCGCCGACGTCCCCACCCTCTGTTGTGTTCCCAAGATTGGGTGCCAGGTAATCTTCTACATATTTATATACTAAAATAAATTCACATTAACATTATGTGGTTGATTGAGGATGCTATATCAATTAATTCAGTGAGCTGCCTTTAATCCTAAAAAAATATATCATATCTGATGATAAAAACACCTTTTATTTGTTATATTTCTATTATTGTACAAAAACTTTGTTGTTTTAAACACAGCGTGGCGAGTTTAGGTACATAAAAGATCCATTATAAAGTATTCCATTATTAAATTTTTGTGTCTTAAAATGAATACAGTGAAATAATATTGCAAGTTTTTGCAATAAAATAAATGAATTTAGTCTTTGCCACAAATTGTAATGTTCTGATCCATCTATCTTTGGAACCCAATGTTGTAAAGCTAAAACTTATATTATTATATGTAACAGACAATATTCATAGTTTTAAATATAAAAGGTAACGACATTTGGTTGCAAAGATATATGGAATAGAAAATCATAGTTGCTGACAATGACTCAATTCCTTAGATAATTCGTATAATATTTGCAATCAACTTTGTTGAACATTGTATATTTCAAAATATTTCATCTTTAAGAACAAACAGTTTAAGTTCTAAATTTTAACAATTTGCTTGTAAACATGTAATTTTAGAAAATGGGAGTTTCTGTGAACTACTTAATTCCTAATGGCACAAACTTTGAATTAAAACATTTCATTGTATACATCAATATTATATATTTCAGATATTTTATTAAAAGAATGAAAAACTTTGATTTATTAATAATTTGTTTGTTAGCAATAACTATTAAAATCATAATTAGCCTTAATTTTCAGAGCGGATGCTAACGAGTTTTGTCTATCCAGAACTGAGAGGAATGGGGTGAGTTGCAACTTGCAAAGGCATTTATTTGTACCAACAAACCAAAATTTCTCAAACACTTCATCTCTTTAACGTTATTTATTAAACCTTTTATATTTAAACTAAAACTTCTTTTGAATATAATAGTGTCATGTTCAGAGTTAACACCATTTAATAACGATTTAGAATTTGGAAAGTTTTTGCGTGTGCACTGTGCAGCAACAACGAAATTCCTTTATCACAAATCATTTTAATTATAGGACAAAATTCTCATTTCATGAATGTTATCTATATATAAATTTGGCTTGTCTGTCTGTCTGTTTGTCTGTTTGTATTCAATAAACGTCAAAACGGCTGAACCGATCGGGCCCAAATTTTTGGTGGGACATCTAGGGACCCCAGGGAAGGTTAATAAAAAATCAAGATTTCAAAAATTTGTCTCCATCAAAATTCGATCGTCATAAAATTTTTAAAAATTTTTAAAATCCGCGAAATTTTTTTGTGAAAATCCGCGAATTATTTTTGTTTTGTTTTACGATGTACACAAAAAGAACATGTTCACAATTAATTTAGAAGATGGGCGCGAAGCGCCCTCTAAGGCTAGTAATATATAATACAGCATTATTTTTCAAATACCTCGTCATGATTGTATGCATCATTAAAGTCCTATCCAATTACCGAACATTTTTATAGGTTTTATTTACACATTTTTTAGACTGCCTGTAAACAATGATAATGTGTATGTTAATAATTGTTCTTACAGAGAACCTGCAGAATATGCGACAGGATGATACCTCGCAGGGGCATTTTGTTATCTTCCAACAACCGGAAGGTAAATATGCTCTTTAAGAAAATGTTTTCGTTAAATAACTCAATATTTTGCCAATCAAAAAATAACAATTTATTTAAACATAACATTTTCGATACTTAAATATTAATAAAGGAACATTGGATGATCGTGTATTGTTAAGCTCACAGTAAGTAGGTTAAATTTGAACACATATAGGGTTAACTTTATAAATGAGAACGGCTCATGATTATGCTCTAGAATACACATTATTAGGTTTCCAACGTAAGGATGAGTAGGGCTGCTTGTAGAGATCAGTATGGTTGATGTTACACATGATCAGTGCTCAGGAAAGCATAATTATGGTTCAGGTTACAAATGCGTATGGTTAATGTTATAGATAAGTACGGTTAGCGATGAGTACAGGTCAGGTTACAGATAAAAATGGTTGAAGGTAAAGATGGTTCAAGCTTGAGATAATTAATGTTCATGTTAGAGATTAGTATTGTTTACTTAACATCACCTTGGCATTTAGTTTTACATTAACAAATTTAATTTTTTTTAAGCCATATACATTTCATAAATTTAACTCTAATTTTAAGGAGTTATTGGCAAAACTCTGATCGATTTCAGCGTGAGACATGCATGAGCGTGCACATGTTGGTTTGCAGTGATCATTATTATTATGGTTCATGCAATATCCTACTTACAAATGTAAAATGTACATCACTAAATATGATATTATTAAAGTTAGTCAAAAATAACATTATTTTTTTACATTTTTTATATTAAATAAAAAAGTATATATTATTTTATTTTTTTTTAGGGGAAATATGTCTGCAACAACTGCTGGTTTTTCCCTGATGTCCTGCCAAGAGGGTATGTTTCTATAAATATTTATCAAGTTCTGTCATCCAAACAATATTTAATACATCGCATGTTAATTACCACCAAGAAAATAAGAATGCAATGATGATTCTATACCAGCTTAAACTTGTATCTTTGTTTAATTACTAAGCTTATTGTGTTTTGTGTTACAGTTAAATTTTATGCTTTAACACTGTTCATTGATTTTAAGGTAAATTATTAATTCCGTCATTGTTTTGAACGTCCATTTCTTAAGTATAGCTTGCATGTATTTAATCAAACTTTGAATATATATAAATATTCAAGTTACTTATCTCAATATTTTTTTAACTAGGAGTGTTGTAATGCTAGGAAACAAGGTAGATTTTGAGGATGAAGATTATCAGAGGCTCGCGAATGTTCGAAAGGATATAAAGTTTTACAGAAATGTGAGTTCTATTTTGGCACTTTTGCAGTGATTATGATCGGGATCTGTTGGATCCCCAATATTTTCGCTTCCTGGATCCATATCTTAATGGTTCATCAACTTTTACATAAAATAAGGCACAAATAATAAGAAAACAAATTTTTAATATTGTTTTTGTTAAATAAATTAAGTACATTTCAAATAAATAACCTGGATCCAGGATCCGGATCCGGATCAAAATTAAATGAATGACAACCAATGCTACATAGATTAAAATTCTCTTACCTGTAAAATAATAATGTAAACAATTTTTATTAAAGCTTTTGTTAAAATAATAAAAAATTAATTTAAGTTCTTCTCATAATAGTTTGAATATTAACACAAAAACTTATGAAGGAAATGAGTCTTTTCAACAAACCCCAAAGTTTTATATCCCTATATTTGTGTAATCTGATGGTGGAAACCTATGAAGGTATTTTAATTTTTTATAATTTGATATAACAGAATTCATAGTTTGTTATATTTAAGGTGTTTGACATTGAATCTAAAATATATATAGATTGAATATTAATACTTTGTTGCAAAAACTCAGTTCCTATGTGTACTGTTACTGTTTTTGACAAAAAATTATATGATATTAATTGCTTTATTTCAGGGACAGAACTGAAACCCTGGAGATAGCCGTTCATTGACTGAAATTAAAAGTCTGCAGACATTTCTCCTGTATACCTGTCAACTATACATTACATTTAATTTCAGAAAAAATGAAACCTAAAAAGCAGTGCTTTTTGTGTGGAGATCTGCTTGGTGTGACATCGTTAGGCCGGCATATGTGTAAGTAGTTGATAGTCAATGTTTCTAAAAGTTAACTTAGAAATAATGCAATTTATGATTGAATTTCTCATGAAACAAGAAATTATGTAATTTATTTGTCAATTTCTTATTTCTTCATAAGTTTCATATTAAAAGTCACACAACGGCTCTCCTTTAAAATAGTCACACTAAGATATGTTTTGATGTACAGCATAGAAATGTTTCATCAAAACACAGAGATACAGTTAACTGTTTATCGTTAATCTGTAATAAAGTTGAAAATAATTAACATTCATTAAATTTATACTAAATTGTTTTTCTTTGTCATTTGAGTACGTTGCTTGTATGGCAGATCCAGGTGCGTATTCAGGAATTTGCACAGGGGGAAGGCTAAAATTATTTTTTTCTTTCCAGGGGGGCTCAGTAACCGTTTAGGCATGCAAACCTCCTGAAATCTATTCCCTGCTCCGGGAGAGTGGGTCTAAGCCCCCCACCCCCTAATACGCCCCTGGGCAGATCATAAATAATGAACCTGTTGCAACATAATCATCAAATTTTGCTTGTAGAACGGTGTCGAACATATCAAATGTTTTATTTCGTTTTCGGTAAAGTTTACATTTCTGATTGCATTTGTTTCTGAGTTGATCAGTTGTATTTTATACAAATTTTGTTTGTGTTCAAAAATTGTTTAATGTGAGAGGTTTAATTTAGATCCACAATGAGAGCCAGGTGTATACGCCAGTTATTGATAAAATGAGAATTAGCAACTTCATATTCCTATTTTAGCACTTAAACATCAACTTAAGTTGACTAAAGACGGAATGAAGAAGGCAAAACCAAAAATGTAACATTAAACACTATAAAGTTACTTTCCTATTTCAGCCACGAAACATCATCTGAATTTTAAACTGCCACGGGGCTCAAGAATGCTAGAGCCAGGAAGCTATTAACAAAGTTAGTTCATTGAATTATATAATTTCCCTTACAGAACCCCAAAACTAAATATAATATTTAAATTTTTTTTATTATAATCGTAGTCTTTCATATACATATATGTAATGACAATAGGATGTAAACGTCTCTAATTTATGCTACAAGTTAATTTTTGATTTAAAAGTTAAAATCAATGAGCTGCAAATTTAAGGAATACACAAGTGTTATTTTATTGATAATGATAAAAATATTTGTTATTTCATTATAACATACTGTATAATATTAGTGGTGATACATAACTTAATTATTTTATTACAAAAATGTATTTTTCAAGACAATATACGTTGATTTCTTAAAACAGTGGACAATAACTAAATAAACAAATTTTATTTAGAGAGGACTACCAGCCTGTTCCCCCGGTCGTAAGTTGCATTGTATGCAACTTAAATTACAGTGCTGAAATATACTTAAAAAGGTAATTTCTTTTATACAGAGGCAAAAATATATGGTTTGGACATCTCTTAGTGGCACCTAGTGAGCAAAATATCTTAGGTTGTAATTTATCGGAATGTTTATCCGTAACTATATACATGCCCTAGGTAGTATGTATACAACGACCGCATTGTTTAATGTATAATAATAAGGCTCATTGTTTTGCTTGTAATACGACCACCATTGTTATTAATACTAAAGAATTTGGTGTTTTATTAAGATTTCACACAATTCTAACTGTTCCATCATTATCCAAGGAAGCTATCAGTTTCAATCGCATTTTGACAATTGAAACATAAATGAAATTTTTTATTTTTATTTTTCAATTTTTACTGAAAAGTTTAACATTTCATCTTCTTTGACATTTTATACACAAAATTAAACAAACAGAACATATTTTTTATAATTCATTGCAGACACATGAAAGATAAACACTCTGCCAGACCTGCATCGCCCTCTTCTTCACACGATACCATTAGGTATATGTTTGAAAATAACGAGTGCATATAATTTAAAATCAGTAAATTAAAAAGTTCAGTTCGGACATTTCATGATTTAAATGAGTAAAGAAAACGATCAACTTTGTAGAGACAAACGGGCTCGGTACCCCATTTCTGGATTAGTGAAATTGATGGTTTCCTTTTTTGTGGTTGATTGCCAATTGTTGACTGTTTACTTGTATTAAAAATGTAATCTATATATATACTTTGTTTGTGCAGGATGTCCCACGAAGCATGACAAGAGCAAGCCGATTTGGAAGTCGTTATTAAATTTAAATTCCTTTGTGACATTCAGTTGTCAACAAACTTTGACATATATGATATTACAAACAATAACCACAACATTTTCCTGGTCAGGGGATTTCCGAAATGTTTTTTTTTGTGCTGTGAATATTATCGGAGATAATATGGATTTCGTTCAGATTTCAATTTTATTAAATACACACCAAAATTGTCGAGATATTAAGAAAATTTATCATATCTCCAGTAATATTGAAAGCTCAAAAACGCAGACGACAATTTGGCAATTTTAAGAAAATGGGTATTTTGTGACTGCTAACTAAAGAATTTTAATTTAATATTTTGTTTATGAATTAAAGACATATAAGATCAAAGACGATCTTCAAGTCGTCTTCCTACTGTCATGTTTTATGGGACACCCTGTATGTCTGTCTGCTTGTTTATATCCAATAACGTCAAAAGTGCTGGAGCGATTAAACACACATTTTTTGTCGTACCTGACGTGAACCCATGGAAGGTTTATTGATTATAGAATTTTTTTTACCAAAATCGACTATAACAATTTTTTAAATTAAAAAAATAAAAAAAATATCACAATTTAAGTAGGAGATGGGCGAGAAGCGCCCTAAAAGCATGTTATTTATTAAGTTGTGTAAACTCATTTTTAAGGAGAAGAACTAAATAGTTTAATCTAATGTTAAGGAAGCGCAAGCTGATTGTTGATGAAGTGAAAGCTATAACTGGAGAATAGATGAAAGCACAATTGAGTGATATTTCAGAAATTGTCACAACCGTAGGTATGAATTCTAATTTTATATGCCTGATTGCATTAATTCTTTTGGTGTGTCAACGTAGGCGCTCTTCTTAGAAAAACAATATTACCTTTTAAATTTTGCTTTTAAAATCTCCTTAGTTCCATCGTAGTTACAAGAAATAAAGATATTAATGTGTATATCGGGGCACACCTATTAAGAGATAAAAAATGTTATATATATATTTGTTGGTTATTTTACAAGATCTGGGGCAGAATTCTAAAAAATAATGTTTTAGATCTTGGCCTGCCTACTAACAGATTAATATTCTATACCGGCCACGCTGTCCTACCTCATCACTCTGCAGTTCCAACCACAAAACCAGACCAGATCCCTTCAAGTTTAGCTAATTGTTCCCATGTTTTTATCAGAGAAGATGCATCAAAACCTCCGTTATCTCCGTTATATAGAGGGCCATATCTAGTCCTCTCCAAGTATCCAAAGTACTTTCTCGTTGAAATTGGTTCCAAGTCTGACTCTGTCTCCGTGGATCGGCTTAAACCTGTGCTCTCAGATCATCCAGTTACTCCTCAGCAGCCTCCCCGACGTGGAAGACCTCCGTTAGCTCCGGCTCCGTCAGCTCCGGCTCCGTTGGCTCCTGCCTCTCCAGCACAATAAAAGATTGAAAAATCCAGATTCGATATTTATAGAGTAAAGACGAATAAAATTTCAACATGATGAAAAAGATAAAAGGTTACACTAAGGAATGCAAGGAAGGTAGGGAATGGGAAGGGAGGGAAGGAGGTTAGAAAGTTAGGGAAGATAGGGAAGGGTTGTCAGGGAGGAAGGGAAGGAAGGGGGTTGTCAAGAAGGAAGGGTGGGGAAACGGTTGTTAGGAAGGCAGGGAAGGAAAAAGGGTGGTCAGAAAGGGGGGAAGGCTGGGAAGGAAAAAGGAAAAGTTGTCACGAAGGATGTGAAGAGGAAAGGTTGTCAGAAAGGGAGGGAAGGGGAAAAAGTTTGTCAGGAACGGAGGGAAGGGGAAAGGTGTTGTCAGGAAGGGAGTGAAAGGGTTGTTAGGAAGGGAGGGAAAGGGGAACGGAATGCAAGGAAGGTAGAGAAGGGGAAAGTGTTGTTAGGCAGGAAAGGAAGGGGAAAGGAACGCAAGGAAGGTAGAAAAGGGGAGATGGTTGTTAGGATAAGAGGGAAGGGGAACGGAATTCAAGGAAGTTAGAGAAGGGGAAAGGGTTGTTAGGAAGAAAAGGAAGGGAGGGATGTCCAGATATATATATTATAAGAATTATCGGAAGAATAGGGTAGAAGAATATATTATGAACCCTCTTCATCCTTCATTCTTCATCCTTCATCCTTCTATCCTATAATTTGTACAGTGTGAACATTATAGGGGGATTCACAAATTTGGGATTAAAAAGACGACAAGAAAAAAGTAATAAAATTTTTTTTATATCTAAAACACGAACATATCTTACATGGTGCAAGTTTTTTAGTTTTAATTTAAAGTTTTAAAATTTTTGGTTTTTCTTAATGCTTTCATGTTTCTCCGGCTTGGATTTTAGAAAAATTAATTGTTCAATGGATGCAAGTATCCCATGTTTTCTGAATTCTCCTGCAAAACCACAATGTACTTAGTTAAGATGAATGAAGGGTAAAAACACGCCCCTGGGGAGGGGAAGAGGAGAAGGGAGGGATGGAGGAGGGAGGGAGAAGGACGGGAGGGGAGGGGGGGAGGGG
>NW_019396920.1:0-109005 GCF_000591075.1 Eurytemora carolleeae | reverse complement strand
TTTATTCATGGACCAGGATATCACACTAAACTAGGGGAACTAGGTTTATTCATGGACCAGGATATCACGCTAAACTAGGGAAACTAGGTTTATTCATGGACCAGGATATCACACTAAACTAGGGGAACTAGGTTTATTCATGGACCAGGATATCACGCTAAATTAGGGAAACTAGGTTTATTCATGGACCAGGATATCACGCTAAACTAGGGGGACTAGGTTTATTCATGGACCAGTTTATCACGCTAAACTAGGGGAACTAGGTTTATTTATGGACCAGGATTTCACAGGAGAACTTACTAACTATTTATTGAAACATAAGGTTACAGGTCAAATAGGGTGACCGGTGTGGCGGGCACCCAACTAGGTATATATATTTACAAGGTTCATGAACGATAAAGTTAATCTTTTATTTGGTTACGAAGTGTGCATAAAATGATAATAGTTATTAGAAGGAATATAGATAAGGTATCAGGTTTCCCTGATATAATACTCGGGGATATTTGTTTTGGAAGGGAATACACTCATCAAAGAAGTTAAAGAGAAAGATAAATAAATAAGAACAAAGATAGATTATTAGGTAGACAGACAATAGACAATAGACAATAGACAATAGACAGAAAACAGACAAAAGACTGACAATAGACAATTGACAATAGATATAATAAACAATTAATAGACAATGGACAACAGACAAATGAAAAAAGATAATATACAATAGACAATGGACAATAAACAAAAGACTGACAATTTTGACAATATACAATAAACATTGAACAATTGACAATAGACAATAGACAACAGACAATAGACAATAGACAATAGACAATAGACAATAGACAATATACAATAGACAATAAACAATAGACAATATACAATAAACAATATACAATAGACAATAGACAATAGACAATAAACCATAGACAATAGATAATAGACAATTGACAATAGAAAATAGACAATAGACAATAGACGATAGACAATAGACAATAGACAAAAGACAATAGACAATAGACAATATACAATGAACATTGAACAATTGGCAATAGACAATAGACAATAGACTATAGACAATAGATAATAGACAATAGACAATAGACAATAGACAATAGACAATAGACAATAATCAATAGACAATATACAATAGACAATATACAATAGACAGTAGACAATAGACAATATACAATAGACAATAGACCATAGACAATAGATAATATAATAGACAATTGACAATAGAAAATAGACAATAGACAATAGACGATAGACAATAGACAATAGACAAAAGACAATAGACAATAGACAAGAGAAAAAAGACAAGAGAGAAGAGACAATAGACAAAAGACAAAAGACAAAAGACAAGAGACAATAAACGATAGACTATAGACAATAAACGATAGACAATAGAAAATATACAATATTCAATATACAATAGACAATAAGACAATAGACAAATGACAATAGACAATAATAGACAGCAGTTAATATACAATATAGACAACAGTCAATAGACAACTGTCATTAGACAATAGTCAATAGACAACTGTCATTAGACAATAGTCAATAGACAATAGACAGTAGGCATGCATAGACAGTAGGCATGCATAGACAATAGACAAGACAAAAGACAACAGAAATTAGACTAAATTAAATAGACAGACAATCATGCATTAATTTACGAAATGTATTGTTATTTTTATTTAATTTTTGTTTGTGCTCCGAACATACAGACCCACAGTCCCCACACGGTGTCCCATGAATTTATTATTAATTATTTTCTAGATAATTTTGGCACCATTAATTATGTTGACTCTGTTGACAGAGTTGTAACAATGTCTTCTTCGAAATTGACTTTAACTATCGTCTTCTATATATGTGAACTATAGAAGAGAAAATGGACTACGGTGCATTTCATTCAGAACTGCGCACAGCTTCGATTTACTCAAACAGAGAGAAGGAAAAAATTTCCGGCATTTTGATGTACATAGAATACGTATTAAATTGTTATCGAGAGTTAATATTAATATTTTATTTAAGTACCGGTACGTGTCCACTGAAGTCCTTTCTAATAATGAATTGCATTTCTTTATTAGAACGGGCATAATTATTAACAACTAACAAAAGTAACAAGAAAATATCACTGATAAATAATGGTCGGTGAACTATTTTATGCAATTTTGCTGCAATTAGCTTTAAAGTTAAGCACTTTATCAATGGTTATTTCGAAACAATATTTTTTCGATTAATTTATTTTAATATTTCTAGATATCCCACCCCCGACTATAATGGGGTCGGAGCACAATGTTTTGAGATGGAATGAATTCCACACTGAGATAGCTGCAAACCTTCAGGTTACATTTTCTCATTTCATTCTTCCCTTTTCCTTATATCCTCGCAGTTTTTTCCTAAAACTTCTATCATCCTTCCTCGGTCGGCTTTCAGGTATATTCTGAGAGAACGATTTTTGGACCCCCCCCTCCCCCCCTCCTATCAATTTTCTACATGGGTCTGACAGGAAGTGTCTTAACTTAACCTAACCCGTGTCCAAAAATTGTTCACTAGGACAGACCCCGCTTTCATGACCCCTTGCCCCTCCCCTCCTACAAGTTTTGTACATGGAGCTCATATGTTAAAGTTGGACTAGCGGCCGCAGCACTCAGCCTCTTATATGTCCGAATCGCAGCGCTCGGCCCCCCTTTCCTGTTCTAGTCAAAGCTAATCTAACCCTGAAATAATACACTGAAATAATACAAAACAAATATTGTTAATGTTAAAATTTTTTTATTGTATTTTACCAAATTAAAAGCAGGTGGGGGTGGGATGCACAAAGTGTACAAAAGGACAGACCCATCACCTCTTAAGCTCGTTTCAAATTTCTTACACCCTACTGTGACGTGTTAAACGGAAACGGCTCACCGTGATTTCATGGCTAGTTGGATTTTAGGACCAACTATTTTAATCTCAGTTTACTAGTCCCACCTCCCCCCTCCCCCCTTTTTGGAAGGGAATACACTCATCAAAGAAGTTAAAGTCCCTCACTTAAATCCTGTATCCGCCCCTGTATCACATCTTTTTCTAACAATGCCTAAAACCAGTCCTAACTTCATGCATAAAACCCCCCCTATCCTGTATCCGTCCTATTTAAAATGGATCCGGATACAGGATCTGTTCTGTAAAATAATGTATCCGGAACCTAGTTGCCTATTTATTCTCTAAAAACATATGTCCAGACATTTCTTTTTGTTTTCGCTATAAATATATGCATATATATGTATTTTATTGACTGATGAGGATCGAGAGATCTGAAACAACTTGTATTAAAAATATGAAATCTGAGAAGCTATTCTGATTATTGCTTTATATATATACATATATATATTCGTGCTAAACATGATTTACAATGATATCTATTTAGTTGAGACTTTAAATGTGTGTGTTTGAGAGAAGATATACGTTTAATATAATAATGATATTTTTAGACTCTACGAGACGATGATGAGTTTTTGGATTGCACTGTTGCTTGTGACGAAAACTCGCAAATTCAGGAAAATCATCAAATTTATTGCAATCTTATTATTTTTCTTTCATAACTTTTGTTTTCACACGGGGAAATAACTTGATTGATTTTTCTAGAACTAAAAAGGTTTTTGGATTTTAAAAAGGTATCACATAAATACTCTGAACTCGAGTAGGTTCCAATATTTCCAAACTGTATTAGTTTGTTTTTTTAAGCTATGCAACATTTTATCCCATAAGCAATTTAAGAGATAACCGAACCAAAATACAACCGTTTAAGACTCAAATTTTTGAAAACCTTTTTAAAGTTTTTAATATAGAAACCAAGTTATCACGTATTACTGGGCACAAGTTACCTGAAAAGACCTTGGATAGATGTGAACTAAAGAATAAAGGAAAGTATTAGAACTAGGTTTGCCTAGCTAAACTACTTCACCAACTCAGTTTGAACCCGTCGTAACTAGCTCTTTATAAATTTCGAGATCTTAATTATTATTATGGATTTTAATTGATTAAAAATATATTTTGAATGATTGATTAAATTAGGCACACAAGCTTATCCTGTCTGCCTGTTCACCTTACTTCAGAGCTATGCTGAGAAAGGTAAGATTTTGAAAAGTTATAAAAGTTTTTATTTTTTTATTTTTACAAATGAAATATAAGTAAGTTAGAAAAGTAAAAAATAATTGATTCCATAGGCGGAGTAAATTTTCGAGAAGAAATATTAAGATACAAGCAATCTTTTAAACAATATTGAAAATTAAATAGAAAATATTTCCTCTTGGACTTTTCAAGTTAGTGACTCGCACTAAGTAATATTTTGACTTCTCAGTGTTTATTGGAAATATATGTAACTAAGTAAATAAAAATGACTTAAAGGAACTGAAAGCGTAATTCAAGTGGTCCTCCATGCAAAGATGGCAATGTCCGGCTTACAACCCCTAATAACGATCTTAATTCTGATAATTTCTACATTGCTCTTTATAAACAAGAAATACACTTTCGCAGAAAACCCGAAAATGAAAAAAAAAATATTGGGCCATTGTTATCTTTGCATGGAGGGTTATTTGAAATTACGCTTGCAGTCCATTTAAGTAAAATGTTATTCAGGTTTCCACTCCCCACCCTGTCCTCATCATGCCTGCCAACATCAGGTTCCAGGAGGTCAGATCCCTCATCGACTTCATGTACCACGGCGAGGTCGCTATCCCCACCGAGGACGTAAACCAGTTCCTAGCTGTAGCAGAGCAGTTCAAGGTTCGAGGTCTGTATCAAGAACGGAGTAAACCCCCTCCTGGAGCTCCACAGTTTCGCAAGACGGGTCCGGGTTTACAACCAAAATCCGGTGTCCCTTCTCGTCCAATGCCGCCGAATGTTCCGCCGGATATCCGGCAACGTTTACCCCCGGGGATTAGTATGATGAAGAGCGGTGCATCACCGCTTAAACGGCCCCGTCTTGACCTACCCCAGCATCCAGCCCAGGACGAGAGTGCAGATGATATAACAGAAATACCTGGAGACGAGGATGAGAGTAATGATTATTATCCTGGATACGGGGAGGAGTATGAGGAGCAAGGTTGGGACGGAGAACCCCCTCCTCCCAACCCTATTCCTGCTCCACCCAGCACCTCCCGTGGTCCCCAGCTCATGGGTTTACTCTGCCCTAACTGCAGAATAATGTGTCACGGTGTTCCAGCTCTCAAGGAGCATATGCTGGTTTGTACCGGAGCAGGACCTTCCCAACCCACTCAACCATCCCAGCAGCAGGGACACTTCCCAGGCTCACATGATGACACAGCCTGTCTCTGCCATGTCTGTGATAAACCATTTAAATCCCAGCGAACCCTGGACAATCACCTCAAGAAACAGCACGGGCTCTCTCTACCACCTAAACCTCCTGGATTCCGGGGGCAGGCGGGCAGGGGGAAGAAGATGGAGGGGAGAATGGAGGGACGGATGGAAAACCGACTAGAAGGACGAATGGAGGGAAGGATAATGGAGGGTGAGGAAGGTTGGGTTGGATCAGGGTTTCCTCAGGAGCCTCCAATCATTCATACTAAGGAGCCTGCTAGACCGGTGGGACAGGTTGCTCCAGCTCAGAGATCCACTACGCCAAAGTCAGAGCATGGGGAAATATTGCGTCCTCCATCCGAGGATGGTCGACGAGGTCTGGTGAGTCCACGTGGAGGGCGCGGCCGTGGCGCCCCGATGAGCCGGGGAGGATTCGCACGTCCAGGCATGCCACCCATGCAGGCCCAAGCACAAGGAATGCAGGGTGTCCAAAGCATGCCGGTTGGTCCCAATATGCCGAGTGGTCCGAGTATGTCTGCAGGTCCCGGGATGGGAGGGTCAGGACTTAAATCTCATCCTGGACCCAGTCATTCCCTTGACCCTGGAGTACCTAGACCAGACCTACAGAAGCTTGGACTCAAGTTTGGAGGACAGATAAGCATCACCTCCACTGGAAACCAGGGTAAGAAGATGATGGGAGGACCCGGAGATGGAACAGGAGTATCTATCACAAAACTCAAAGGAGAAATGTCCATGTCATCTCCGTTAAATATTCGGGATCCGGGTCAGAAGCTGGGTCCTGAGCAGGTTCAAATTAAACCCGAAGATCCGGGTCAGATCAAAACAGAACCCGGAGTTAAAGAGGAACCCAAGGAGTTTGAACCAGATATGGAGGATGGGATGGAGCGAGGGGAGGAAGGAGAGTTTGAGGAGTATGCAGAGGAGGAGGAGTATGAGAATGAAGAAGTGTATCACGGGGACGGGGAGTACGAGGGTATGGAGGGAGATGAGGAGGAGGGAGAGGAGATCATGCATGATTTTGACGGGGACGGATATCCAGAGCTTGGTGGAGATTATGATCAAGAAGGATAAAGTTTCATCCGTCCTTCTTTAGTCTATACAGCAGAGCTAAATATAAACTCATTCATAATTATCATAACTTTTACCATTAGTTTGTTTTTCTCTTTACTTCCTTTGTTATATTATGCTCAAGCCCCGTCTTACATGTAATGTAAATATGTATACATGTTTTTAATATAATTTTAAAATGTCAAAATGTTTAAATTTTTACTGCTTGGGTTTTTATTGTTTGATAAACGGAAATGGAATCATTAAGATTAATCTTGTATTTTAAACAATGTCTAAATTCGCAATAAATGAGAACGTGGTATTTGCTGGCAAATAAATATACTAAAATTTGATTCACTTTGACGCATTTGTTCACAAATTAGATTAACAATGAGCACTTTGATTTTTACGGGATAATGTTACTATCTCTTCTTCATACATTTTAAGTGATTAACCCAAGGGAAAGCAAAGTGATATCATCCAATAGGTTTTGACTCCTACAATTAGTTTTATGAAAAAAAGGATAATTGCATTTGGGGCCAATCTTTATGCGTTTTTCGTCTTTAAACGTTTTTGAAATGAAAATATTTATTCATAAACCTTTTAAATATTAGTTTTTTTTTAAATTGTAGATAGAATTACCAGCGTTCTTGTTAAACTAGATGTACGATAGTATTTACATTAAATTATGTACATAGTACGCAGTGTACACATACATTTATTAAGTAATTAGTCTCATCTGAATTAAAATTCTAGATATCAACAATCAACATGGCGTGAATATTCCTTTAAGTTCGGTCCCGAATTTCATCACGTAAAAATCCGTAAAATAACGCCAAATTCAAAAATCCGCCGCCAACCATTTGGTCGGACCAGAAAATCCCCGAAACTTTATTTATCAACACATTGTGAATTACGCTACATTGACGATAGCTTAGAATATATCTGTTTATTTCAGGCGTATAATGGAGATGGGTTCTCCCCACTCACTCAATTTGAGGTGATTTATTAAAATGAATTTTTATTTTAGTGTTGTCTTTTTTACTCTCTATTAGACAGAATATTTATTTTTTTAATTTTAATATTTTATAGTAAATAAGCCCATGAGCTCCCCAGTTAATGTGACTTCCCATTATAGACATGACCCCCCTTCTCCTGTCTACAGCAACATTAATACAAATTCATACTTGATCAGAAAAAGCTTTCAAGGGTACCGTTGCAAGTCGAACATGAATGGGGGGTTACTTGAAATTTCATTTACAGCTCCTTTAACTTCACGTATTGTAGGACGAGGAGACGAGGATCTAAAAGATCTGAGGACTCCCCCTCCACTAGAGAAGCTGTACGAACCCTACCTCTAGGTCCTAGGTCCAATAATATTCATACTCCGGGTCATAAAACCAACCTAAACCAGACTCCGGGTAGATCCAACATGTTTACTCCGGGTCCAAGTTCTGCACAGTTCAATACTCCAAGATCTACACAGAGTAAGTATTTTAATCCTATCTGTTGATTAATCATTAAAGAAATTAATAATCATTTTCTCAATCTTAAAGGACCTATAGACGTAATTTCAAGTGACCCACCATTTATAGGGTGGCAAGTCCGATTCATAATGGTACTCTTTAAACCTTTGTCTGATCAAGGATGAATGTGATATCCCAGATTTTATAGCTGAAAATTTATTATTTTCTATTGTGGGCTCTCTGACAAAGTGACTTCTGGATTAATGATATAGTCCGTTTCAAACATAACACTTGTAGGAAAAATCTTGGTCGATAGGGAGGGGGGGGGGGGGTTACATTGTACCCACAGTCAGCACTCGTATTTTACCAATATATTTTTATCTTCTCTCTCTTTACCTTCTGTTTTTTTTCAGGAAGTTGTGAGACTCCGGTGAGAGGTAACCTGACTCCGTCCTGCCAGGTTCAGCAGAGTGGTTCTCGGAGTATCCTGGTCTCTCCGTCAACCCAACCCAACCATGAATCTAACTCCGGGAGGAAATCGGAACACAAGAAGAATCCAGGTTCTCCGGCCTCTGGGAGAATACATAAGGAAACCAGAGAAACCTTTAGAAATCTATTTCTGAAAGAAAAACATTTTGTGGGTCAAAAAAATTAGATAAAATTTATTTTAATTAGGTGGGTAGGTCAGCGAACTGTACAGGGGATTAATTTTATCTGGGTCTGGCCTACCAATTATTGTGTTTGCTTTAAAGAATTCCAAAGATATTAAGAAATATTTTTTTTTTCAATTTTTAAAATAAAACTATGAAAACGTCTTATTCTGAATGAAATCATTCATATCTCCGGTAACTATGTATGCAATGGCAGGACTAGCGCTATTCTGTGATTATTGTTTTCTAACAAAATATTGCAAGTAGATATTGTCCTTTTTCTAGGTTTGAAAGTGTTAATTCCTAATAATTCCTATATGTTTTTCTAACGTATAAATGCGCACGTTACTTTTGCAGAGAAACCACAAATAAAAATAATCAGTTTTCAAAATTATAAACATTAACATCTAATTCATTCTTGCTAGACATAGCTTTTTAGGGTATCGTTGTGAACCGGGCATTACCATTTTTGCATGGAGGGTCATTTGAAAATACGCTTACAGTCCCTTTAAACACGTGAAGAAGTTAACTCTGGTTACCGGTTTAGGTTTTCCGTTCTCTTCCCTTCGCTCACAACTTCACCCTCAGGGAAAGGATAGGAGAGGGAACCTTCAGCACAGTTTACCTCGCAACCAGGAAGAACCAGGATATCAAGGTGAACATCTATAAAATAGTAATCTCTTTTAATATGTATCTACGATCAGAACTAATAAACACTTTGACGGGAATGTTGTTGGTTTTTGATTTAAAATTCCAAATATATTGGATATTGATTGAATATTTTGGATTATACCGGGGAGAGGAGGGGGGGGGGGGGGGGCCTAATTTTTAGGATTAAGATGTTTTTCATTTTAGTTCAAGTTTTTCCTAAAATTGGATTTATCCGGTTTATTTCCTTGATGCAGATTATATTTAAACATAAATATAATATGATTGTTATATGCCTGCCTTCCCGCTACCATCATATAATAAGCTCCCCCTCCCCCCACCCTCTAGTTAAAAATTTGATAAGTTTTTTCGTTGATTTGTCTGATGAAACTGATAATGATAAGACAGTTATGTCAAAAGTTTCTTTTTGTGAAGGGGGGGGGTTCAGAAATTTTTGTAGAATGTATAGTTTATGTTTTCTATTTTAAGATAGCTCTGAAACACCTGGTTCCAACCAGTAAACCTGCCAGGATCGTCATGGAAACAGGTTTGATGTCATTTTATTTCCTATTTAAATATCAGCAATTCTTTAGACAAAAATAAGAATAAAAATTGGAATAAGAAAAATAAAATGAATAACAATAACATTTAGGATAGCAATTTCAACATAAATAACAATAACAGTGAGGGTAAAAATAACATAAGGATAACGATAACAATTAGGGAAACAATAAGAGGATGGATAGGAAAATAAAAATAATGCAGGGGGGGGGGGGGCCGGGTGTATATTTTCTTAAAATATTATTTTTTTTTCCCCCCCCCCTCCCCTTTTGAAAAAAATATTTTTCCTCAGAAGTTACATTTGCATTTGCATATGCATTTTTTTAGAGAATTTTATCCAAGGATTTAGTGAAATTAAATGATATCCAGGGGGTCAAGAAATATATAGACCAGGAACCGCCATATCTGATGCGTCAAATCTGTGTACTGCAGTGGGAGTGGGACTTGGGAGGAGATCAAAACAAAGAATTCAGGGGCAAGGCATCATTTTTGAGGGAAAAGGGCCCAAGTGGTGGAATAAGAATATATTGCTATTGTATTTTTCATATTGACCAGAAAGCCAAAAGTATTTGCTCTAACTTGATATATTAACTTGTTTTTTTGCTGGACTTGTAATATCACATCAGTGCTTTAGTCCTTTCCCTTCAACTTCTGTGGGGGGCACTGGGTTTGTTTACTTTCCTCCCACAGTGTACAGTACACAATTTGCGTATATCTGAGTTGGGCGTTCCTGTATATAGTTCCTTGCAGGGGGTAATAAATTAATTTTTTGGGTTTATAGTATCTAAAAGAATAAAAAAAAGTTGCCGTATTGATTTCAAATTTTTCATGGTTTTCCCTTCAAATCATCAAAAATTCTGAAAAATATACCCCCTAGAATAATAACAACAATAACAAAAACAGTAAGTTAAGCAATTATAATAATAAGGATAACAATCATAATATCAATAACTATATCAAGGTTGTATGAGAGCTGCTGCCGGTCACACTAATGTAATCCAGCTCCTGGGTATGTGGAGAGTAGACGGAGATATTGTTCTAGCAATGCCATACGTTAATCACTCTAGGTAACAATCAATCAATCAATCAGTTGTACAATAAGGCAAATAATACAATCTGTGAGTTTATCAACTAATCAATAAGTCAAACAATCGACAGTGAATTTATTAACTAGCTGGTCAATCAGTTAATCATTCAATCAATCAATCCTTCAGGTAAAAAATAAGCCAAACAATCGACAGTGAATTTATCAACTAGATGGTCAATCAATTAATCATTCAATCAATCAATCCAGCCATCCAAGCAAACAATCAGTCAACACTTGAGCCTAAACTCTCCAGAAGAAACCATATTTCATATACACAAACAAACCAACTGCCTGAGGCAGAAAAGGGGTCCATGACCCTATATGCTTTTAAAAACAGTTATGATGAGCATAGAAATGCAGCCATGGATCTAGAAGAATAAATGATGACCTGACCCGCCACTTCATTCTTGCATGATGCAGGACCTTGGCGGTGAAACTATCAACGTATCAACGTAACGTATCTGCCAGTTCTGTTTCTTTAAGTATGCCAATTCTTTTATACTTTAATCCTAATTAAGTTTCAATTGTAATGCATATATAGAATAAATATGAGTCTTACAACTAATAGACACCCCTGTATAGCAGAAATAAAATAATCATTTTATTCATTTGAACAGAGGGCAAAACTTTTTTGCATTAAATCTGTAATTCTAGACAAAGAAAACTGAGTTTTTGACGCAAACGAAAATGTTCTAATCCCTATTTCTTTTAACCCTGATGGTGTAACCCTTTGATATTTAAAACTTAGGCTTTAACATTTCATAGAATTCATAGTTTGAAATATCAAAGATCTACGACATCGGATTGCACAGATGCAGGGATTGTAATTTTAAAGTGGCAAGAACTCATTTTCTTTCGCCGAACAAAGAGTTAAACCTTGATTCTAAAGTTTGTCCACGAGATATCCATTCTAGTCTTTGAAACTAAGATACATCTGAATCATAACGATTCACAACGGTACCCTTGAAAGCTTTGTCAGATACAGAATGAGAAAGATATCCATGGATCATGATTTCTAATTAAAAATTGATTAATTTTAATTTTAATTTTTAAAGTGACTTGTTGGTTTCTTCAGAAACATGGAAGAAATTTTGAGAATTAAACACTATTCTAGCCAGAAATTACATGACACGAATTCTTGAATTTACACGACAGTTCCTTTAACCCTGTTATTAATGACAAATATTTAATTCCATTCATTATTATTTAGGTTTTCTGATCTAATCTTCCAGATGGACGTGGAGGAGATACAGAACTATATAGGGAACCTTCTAGCTGCTATTAGACATATTCATAAACTTGGAATCATTCATAGGTAGGTAGAGGTCATTGGGTACATTAAACACTGTACAGAGTTCATTGAGTACATTGTGCACTGTACCAGTGTTCAGAGTTCATTGAATACATTGAGGAGATACAGAATTATATTCGGAACCTTTTTGCTGCTTTCAGACGATTCAGACATATTTTAATACTTGGAATCATTTACATTTATGAGGAGGTCATTGGGTAAACTGTATAAGGTCATTGAATGTGGAGGGTAGGGTTCAATAGATATATAGTGTACAATGTACACTGTATATGTATACACTGCAGAATACTGTAAATGGACAGTTTTCTTGTAAACCTACTTCTAACTTTACACTACAGTGTACAGTATAATACAGTGAAGTGTAAAGAAAGAATAAAAAAGTCAAATGTTAAATGTTTTTAAGGAAACATAATATATCTCATTTCAATTACTGCCTATAAAATGTACAACAGAAGATAAATTAGAGATACAAATGAAGGTGAAGAAATTTACATTAATTTTTTTTATTTATTCCAGCTCAAAGAAGTTAATTATTTAATCTCCTGTTCAACGAAATAACCAACCTTAAATTCCCTCCTTTTTTAATTCCAGGGAGGATAATTACTTATCCTCCCTCTTTACAGGGAGGATAATTACTTATCCTCCCTCTGTGATCCATACAGATTTAATTCAAGATTTAGATCAAGTAATTAAATATTCTTCCATATGCATTAGTAAGAAATAAGCGAATTAAAATTATAATTGATAGTTTTATTGATTTCATTATTATTTTATCCCCCACGGTTGGTTATTTCGTTGAACAGGAGATTAAACGATAAATTACTACTTAACCGGGAGTTCTCATGAGGATAATTAAATTGAGGGGAAAACCACTTAGCCTTGGGCCTCCAAGACCTTTTTGGGGTTCTAAACCTCCCTCGCTACGCTCGTGAGGTTTAGAAACCCAAAAAGGTCTTGGAGGCCCTCGGCTAAGTGGTTTTCCCCTCAATTTAATTATCCTCCCTTAATCTCCCGGTTTATAGTAATTAATAGTTATTACCGCCTTTTGACCAACATTACCGACTCATGCTTCCCACAACAGGTGGACGTTAAGTTACACGTCCCTTGGGACAATTAAGTATAATTCCATCAATTCCCAGTATAGTAGTTGTACATAATTATTCTGAATTTTCTGTAGGGACATCAAACCTAGTAATTTCCTGTACGATCGAACGGAGAGAAAATATGCACTCGTGGACTTTGGGCTTGCGCAGTATCAAGTAGATCTTAATCCAGGTACAACATGATACTTGGAGATATTAATCTAGGTACAACAGGACACTTGGAGATATTAATCCAGGTACAACAGGACACTTGGAGATATCCATCCAGGTACAATCAGACACTGGGGGATATTGATCCAGGTACAACCAACCAGTAGATCTTAATCCAGGTACAAAAAGCCACTTGGAGATATTAATCCAGGTGCAACCAGACACTTGGAGATATTAATTCAGGTACAACCAGCCACTCGGAGAAATTAATCCAGGTACAACCAGCCACTCGGAGATATTAATCCAGGTACAACCAGACCCTTGTAGATATTAATCTTGGTACAACCAGCAACTCGGAAATATTAATCCAGGGACAACCAGCCACTCTTAAGATATTAATCCAGGTACAACCAGTCAAGTAAATATTAAGATTAGGGAAGGGAAAATGTTTTTGTCTCAATACACTAACATATTAAGGCGTAATTGATTGATAACAAATAACGTGTATTTCTATGTAAAGTCGAGCACCTTAAATGTATTATATTAGGACTGCTACTATCAACAGGGAATAATGTAAATAGAAAGGGTATCATTTCCCCCTTTTAAAATAATTTTGATTCCGTTTTAAACCATGTTCTTTTTATTTAAACCCACTTTATAAGATTGATGTTTGTGATTCACAATCACAACATTACTCTTTAATTCCCTATTATTAAGTAAGAATGATACAGAATTTTCTTGACTATCTTTGTTGCGGGTCCAAATAGAAATTTGAACAAAATATTATTTTTAAATGTTTTTTTTTTATAGAAAATTGGGGTTTGGTTGTTATATTGAGATTACGTTCAGAGCCAATTTTCAATTATCCATGTTTTTTTTCACTTTTTGAGTTATCTGCTAATTTCTGTTTTTTTTTAGGCAGCAAGGACGAAGGACGAGGTCATAAGAGGACAAGGACGAGTGAGGTTGAGGTTGGGATAAACAAGAGGTTGCGGGGTATGGAGGACGAGGCTGAGAAGAGAGGTGTACTAGAGGACGGAATGAATAAACTCAACCGAAGTCCTAGGGTCAGGATTCTCAGAGAATTCAAAACTGTAAGTTTTAAATTTTTACTTTAAAAAAAACGGGGCATTTCCGACTTAGATTTGTTCCGCCATGATTTTTAAAGATGAAGATGAATTTACTGTCAAGGTTTTTCCTTTTTGTATCCTAAAAGTAAATTAATTTTCCCTTCTAATCACCCCCCCATCCTCATTCAGCGATGAAAATCCTCGAAAACTTACCGAGATGGTTAGGGAAAAAGTAACTTATGAAATGCCCTAAAAATTAAATTAAAATTTTGTAGATCCGACGGAGTCCTCGAAAACTCCAGAGTCCGGAGGATGAAGAACTAACTTCAGGTGCTCCCTGTACCCCTGCTACTCCTGGAACACCCGGAGAATCTCCCAGGAAAAGATTAAAACTCCAGACTACTCCGAAGAAGATTGCTCCGTTGTTTGAGGATACTCCGGTTCTTCGTCAATCCCCCCGGAAGCATGCTCTAACCCGACCCGGATACTCTAAGCTAACCATCACAGGAAACTCAATCCTTGGAAGCTGTATAACTCCGTCCTCATCTCTAACCCGAACTCCTAGTTTCACCCTGATAGATCCAACCAGTCATACAGCTGCCAGCCAACTTAGCCAGACCACAGATACTCTTCAAGGTAGGACACCTCTGCTCCGTGCATCTATTACATCTGCTTACAGTTCTGTTCCTGCTCTACCGAAACCGGAGCAATCCCGATCCCAGGTTCCATGTTCTTGTGCAGGGAAACCTAAGGTTTGCTCCGGATGCTTATCTCTACCTCAGATGCATGCTCCTAGAGCAGGAACTCCGGGTTTCCGTCCTCCCGAGGTTCTTCTTAAACATCCAAACCAAACTACGGCCATAGATATATGGGCGGTAGGAGTGATCATGATCTCCATACTTTCTCGTTCATATCCGTTCTTTCGGGCACCTGATGACATGACAGCTCTTGCCGAACTGTCAGTTATATTCGGGACCCAGAGAGTGAGAGAGCTTGCGAAGAAGTTTGGTCGGAGCCTACTCACTAGTGTGGATTCTGAACCTCTAGATCTAGGGATACTCTGCCGGGATCTCAGTTTACGGGATCGGAGAGATGAACCTGAGAAGGTTGAGAAATCCCATTTTGTGACGGACGATGGAATATCTGTCCTAACCTCACTACTAGCTCTAGATCATAACGACAGGTGAGTTTTTAACATATATTCTTCTATATCTATACATATACATAAAAAGTTGTAATCTCTGTTTGTCTGTAATTGTTTGTTTGTCCGATCATACCTGATTAGTCTAAAATTTCGAATTGGTAACTCTGTAGAACCACGGGAATGTACTTGGCTAGGTTCAAAAGTTTTTAGCTGAATATGTTAACGCTTATAGAGAAAATCAAGGCAAAGCTGGGTTCTCAAGCTAGTCTATAATATGGTTGGGTGGGTGTTTGTTTGTTTGTCATTTTGTATCCAATAAACGTCAAAGATAACGGGCCCAACTTTTATGTGAGACTTGAATGAGCCAAGGGAAGATGTATGACCGGTCAGATTTCACAATTATCAATCCTGAAAACTTAAGATTGGCAATTAGCTTTTTGCAATTTTTTAAATTTTTTCAATAAAAACCGGGAAATCCGCAAGAGGGTACAGAAGAATGCTACGATTATTATTTTAACTTAAAGCTTAGTAAAATATTATTTAAATCTACAATTCTTTCTTCAGAATAACGGCGGAATCAGCACTGGAACATCCTTTCTTTAAGAACGCTAATATCAATTGAAGATCATCTCTGCAATATATAAAGACGATATTTCTACACCATCATTGTAGACCATAGACCAATCAAGAGAAAATGAAGAATATTATGAGTAATGCAAGACCAAGAATAGGAAACCAAGATTCAAACTAAGAAGGCGTAGTTGCTAAAATGTTATATCCACTGGTATTAAAACGTGAATTTTAGAAGCATATTTTCAAGAACGGAAGATTGCCACTCATTTCTCCGGGGAAATTTTCTGAAAATGTTCCTCGGATATAAAAAGTTCCTGACAAGCTGAATTATATTTTATGATAGAATTAGCATGGGTATTGGGTTAGGTACTTTCTAAAGGCATTTCCCAAGGGTAACTTCCCAAGTGACAATTTCCCAAGAGACAACTTCCCAAATGTGTAATTTTCCAAGCGGCAACTTCCCTAATTTCAGGTTAGGCCCTCTGAGGCACCGCAGGCTGCAAGGGGGGGGGCGAGCGCTGCGACTAGGATGGGATAGGGGGCCGAGCACCGCGGCAAGAACAGGTTGGGGGCCGAGTGCTGCGGCTAAGATAGACTTGGAAAGTTGCTGCTTGGGAAATTGTACATTTGGGAAGTTGCCACTTAGGAAAATACCCTTGGGAAGTTGACTCTTAGGAAAATACCCTTGGGAAGTTGCCACTTAGGAAAATACCCTTGGGAAGTTGACTCTTAGGAAAATACCCTTGGGAAGTTGCCACTTAGGAAAATACCCTTGGGAAGTTGACTCTTAGGTTAAAATCCTTCAGGAAAGTACCTAGCATCATTGCAACATGTTATTTATAAAGAAATCATGTTTTTCGATTATAGATAATTAATATCTAAGTTGTTTCATAACACAATTTAGAATACTATTTTACAAGCATTATCCAATAGTAATTTCGTAAATCCAGTTTGTTTTGCAACAGTCCGATAGCAAAATGTATAATTAATTAAAAAAATTGTTAAGTCATTCGTAAAAAAATGTATTGACAAAAAATTAAGATGTCTTAATATTCCATCCACAGATTATATGCATTTATTTATAGTACAAATAATAGAGCTATTTTTCCAGAGTTTAAAAAACATTAAATTATTATAGTACAAAAGAATTATGTAAATAAACATTTTTTGAAATATTTGAAAATGATATTTTCAGAAAATATTAATAATGTTCGATAGATGGAGAATTCTTAGTGGAGGATTGTTAAGGGATCATTTCTTAAATATTAATACAATTAAAGGCCTTGCAATGAAATGCTTTGTTTTCTTCATGTTTTCATACAGTGGAATATAACGAGGCTTTGCTTGATTACATGAAATATCAAGAAGAAAACGTAATTTTTAACTAGATTTTCTCACAAACAATATGTACGGGGAAATTATAACTTTTCTTCATGTTTTCATACAGTGGAATATAACGAGGCTTTGCTTGATTATATGAAATATCAAGAAGAAAACGTAATTTTTATCTAGATTTTCTCACAAACAATATGTACGGGGAAATTATAACTTTCCCGAGTTTGCTTTGCTCCAAGGTTTTCTTGTTTCAATCGCTTAGTTCTTATATAAGCAGAAAAATGTGTCGATAAGAGGCTAGTTCAATGGGATTTTTTATCTATAGATTTAATTTTTTTCTCCCGAATTTAGCGAATTTAACCCTTTAAGTACAAATATAAAAAAGAACTTCAAAAAGAGGGGGGCGAGGGTTAAATGAAATATTGACTACTAAACCCTTGAACTCATAAATCTATCTTTCACAATTTTGTTTTCGGTATTAATTTTCCTAAAGCCTCGAAATTAACTTTATTGAGGATATGACCCGCAATTTTAATAATTTGAACAATAGAAGAGATTTTCTTTTTTTCTGTATTTAATGATAACAACTTAGTATATTCCGATCTTCAAATCATCTTCCCAAAAGTTCAGTTGTACTCTCTTCAATACTATGCAGTTCAGGTTCAATTCTACTTCTAATTATTTTTTCATTTGGCAAATTAATTTTAAGAATGGAACTGTACAGTGTATACCCACCTCAAACTCTAATAATTCCTTTTACATCATTACAACTCTTACAACCCAATGTTTAAGATTTTGATATTGCAAATTATGAATCCTGCTACATTAAATAGTCAAAACTCAAAAGTTTAAATTATCAACGGTTTACACCATAAGGTTGCAAAAATATTAGGATTAAAATTTTAATTCGAGGCAAGTAATCAGTTATCATGTTTCTAAGGATCCATGTACACTCTACAAGGCTACATACTGAGCCCGAAATTTAAAAGAGTATCGTTGAACGAAACTACCGAGTTTCTTTTCTGGGGTCTTAGCATTTGTGTAGATTTTGATTTAAGAGATTCGAAAAAAATGGAGAATATAAACAACTTGAAAAAAATAATATTTCATTACAAGAATATTGATATTCACAAAACTGCCTAACCCCATTCGCGAAACCCGGGTTTTAAAACTGGTTTTCATTACGATACTCTGTCTTAAGTTTTGGGCTCTGGACTGCCTTCTATGTACAATATATCATGTTTCAAACGTTCTATGTACACTGTAGAGGGCTACCGTACTGGACTGCCTTCTATGTACCAAGATATCAAGTTTTAAACGATCTATTTACGCTGTACAGGGCTACCGTACTGGACTGCCATCTATGTTCCAAGATATCATGTTTCACATGATCTATGTACATTGTACAGGGCTACCGTACATGACTGCCTTGTATGTACCAAGATACAAGTTTCAAATGATCTATGTTCACTGTACAAGGCTACCGTACTGGACTGCCTTCTATGTACCAAGATATCACGTTTCAAATGATCTTTGTACACTGTACAGGGCTTCCGTATTGGACTGCCTTCTATTTACCAAGATATCAAGTTTCAAATGATCTATGTACACTGTGCATGGCTACCGTACTGGACTGCCTTCTATGTACCAAGATATCAAGTTTCAAATTATCTATGTACACTGTACAGGGCTACCGTACATGACTGCCTTGTATGTACCAAGATATCAAGTTTCAAATGATCTATGTTCACTGTAAAAGGTTGCCGTACTGGACTTGCTTCTATGTACCAAGATATCAAGTTTCAAATGATTTATGTACACTGTACAGGGCTACCGTACATGACTGCCTTGTATGCACCAAGATATCATGTTTCAAATGATCTTTGTACACTGTACAGGGCTACCGTACATGACTGCCTTGTATGTATCAAGATATCAAGTTTCAAATGATCTATGTACACTGTACAGGGCTACCGTACTGGACTGCCTTCTATGTACCAAGATATCACGTTTCAAATGATCTTTGTACACTGTACAGGGCTGCCGTACTGGACTGCCTTCTATGTACCAAGATATCAAGATTCAAATAATCTGTGTACACTGTACAGGGCTACCGTACTGGACTGCCTTCTATGTACCAAGATATCAAGATTCAAATAATCTGTGTACACTGTACAGGGCTACCGTACTGGACTGCCTTCTATGTACCAAGATATCAAGATTCAAATAATCTGTGTACACTGTACAGGGCTACCGTACTGGACTGCCTTCTATGTACCAAGATATCAAGATTCAAATAATCTGTGTACACTGTACAGGGCTACCGTACTGGACTGCCTTCTATGTACCAAGATATCAAGTTTCAAATGATCTATGGGGGAAATCACACTTTAATTGGCAGGTAGGATATAAATGTATCCCGCCCCACTCCTTCTGTTTCATTTCTTTCACAATGGTACCCTTGAAACCGTAATCTGATCAATAATGTGGTAGATTACGTAGGTTTTCTAGCTTGAAAAAAGATTAATTCTGTTGATTTCTACATTGTACGTGAAGTAAGAAATCCGCAAGTCACTTTTGTAGATAAACCACAAATAAAAATAAGTTTGCGAAAATAAAAACATGAATATCTAATTCATACTTAAACAGACTATTATTTCAATGATACCATTGTGATTTTGGATATGCTATCAAGAGAGGTACATGGTGTCCCACGAACCATGACAGTTGGTGAATAGTTTTGAATGTCTTCTTCCATATACTGTATAAGATATTAAAGACTTTTTGCTGTTAATTTCGTTGAAAAAAACCCATTATTGAAATTCATTTTACTATAATAGGAGTACCATAAAATATTTTGTTGTCATTCTTTACGGTATCAAACAACTTTTAAACTATTCACCAACTGTCATGTTCGTGAGACATATACAGAAGCGCTTTGTGTGTAAGATAATCATGGAAATTTTTATAAATTAACACTCTATTTAACATGATATTTTATAGGTTGAAGGAGAAAATTATCATATTTTAAGAACTGGAGCTTTTCCCTTCATTAAATTTCATTGTAGGTTAGTCTTACGTGAAAACAAAATTAGACAAAGGACCGAAATATTATTTCAGATTTTACTTGAAGGAACCAAATTGCACAATATCATTATGTTTTGCACTTGCAAAATATTAATTAATGAACAATTGACATCAAAATTGAAAAATTATTTACCAAAATAAAGGTTTATTCCGACAAAAAGTGATTCGATAATAAAGTGAAATTCATTTAATTGTTTGAATTTCCTTGGTTTTATTGCTATTCGCTTGTCACATATATCCAATATATGTTTTAGTTTATTCTAATATTCTTGATTATAATCTGCATCTTGATACAAGGTTAAATACCCACAAAGGATTCGACTTTAATAATTACCTGAAAGTACTGACAATCTGAAGGTTAAATTTGGTATTTTGTCTTTAATACAGTCTTTTAAAGGGATAATACATCATATGTCAAAGATTGATGAAGTTTTAAAAATATTTAGAAATATAAATGTTGAAAGTAAAACTGAAGAAAATTCCGTACAGTCGTCTCTGATGTATAATCATTAGTTGGGATAAACTCTGTATATTAACGTTAGAAAATAAATTAACCAACAAAATTACATTACATTTTTCAATCTTTTTAATCTCAGTTTAATTTTGTCAGGGGCGAATAAACATTTTGGCGTGGAGGGGGGGGGGGTTAACTTTTTTTGTTCTTTCCAGGGCCGGTGGTTCAGTATCCGTTGGGCCTAAAACCCACCTGGAGAGCGAAGATTTCATTGATCCAGGGGGCCCAATAGTCCCCCGTATATGCTTCTGTTTATTCTCCGTCGTCCCTTTACAGTAAACGTCCTGTTTATTCTCCGTTGAATCTCCGTTTTAGTAATCGTCTTGTTATTCTCCGTTGAATCTCTGTTTTAGTAAACGCCCTGCTTATTCTCCGTTGAATCTCTGTTTTAGTAAACGTCCTGCTTATTCTCCGTTGAATCTCTGTTTTAGTAAACGTCCTGTTTATTCTCCGTTGAATCTCTGTTTTAGTAATCGTCCTGCTTATTCTCCGTTGAATCTCTGTTTTAATAAACGTCCTGCTCATTCTCCGTTGAATCTCTGTTTTAGTAAACGTCCTGCTTATTCTCCGTTGAATCTCTGTTTTAGTAATCGTCCTGCTTATTCTCCGTTGAATCTCTGTTTTAATAAACGCCCTGCTTATTCTCCGTTGAATCTCTGTTTTAATAAACGTACTGCTCATTCTCCGTTGCATCTCTGTTTTAATAAACGCCCTGCTTATTCTCCGTTGAATCTCTGTTTTAATAAACGTACTGCTCATTCTCCGTTGAATCTCTGTTTTAGTAATCGTCCTGTTTATTCTCCGTTGAATCTCTGTTTTAGTAAACGTCCTGCTTATTCTCCGTTGCATCTCTGTTTTAGTAAACGTCCTGCTTATTCTCCGTTGAATCTCTGTTTTAGTAATCGTCCTGTTTATTCTCCGTTGCATCTCTGTTTTAGTAAACGTCCTGCTTAATCTCCGTTGAATCTCTGTTTTAGTAATCGTCCTGTTTATTCTCCGTTGAATCTCTGTTTTAGTAAACGTCCTGCTTATTCTCCGTTGCATCTCTGTTTTAGTAAACGCCCTGCTTATTCTCCGTTGAATCTCTGTTTTAGTAATCGTCCCGTGGAAGATTTGCAAATAGAAGATATATTTTACAGAGCTCTCAAGGAAAAAAGAAAATCTCTCAAATTACCAGCATGACAAAAAGCACAAATTTAACATAATTATGAATTTGAAAAAGCGGAATAAGGTGAATTATCATGAAAATTTAGATTATTTTTTCGAAAACGCATATATAATTCGTGGTTCGCGAGAAAAAAAAGCGGCGCAATTTTTGTAATGTTTTTAGAAATCTGATGTGCCCTTTGCCCATTTTCAAATTTCATCTTTGAGTTTTTCAATATTTTAATATTTCGTGAACTCTGTTTGAAGATTTTAAACTTGGGATTACCAACCTTTGCTTACGGATTGGCAGGCCTGGTGATGACAGGACATATGGAAATATTTCAGGTGAAAAGGTCACACTGAAATAGACAGAAGGAGACATTAATGGTACGTCTTTTGACCTAGTAGCTCCTCTACAGAAGGAAGGATAAGAAAGGATAAGAAAGAAAAAAAAATAATAAGAAAGAATAAGAAAGAATAAGAAAGGAAAACAAAGGATAAGAATGGATAAGAAAGGTTAAGAAATGATATGAAAGGATAATAAAGGGTAATAAAGAATGAGAAAGAATAAGAAAGGATACGAAAGGATAAGGAAGGATAAGGAAGGATAAGAAAGGATAAGTTAGGATAAAAAAGGATAAAAGAGGATAAAAGAGGATAAAAGAGGATAAAAAAGGATAAGAAAGGATAAGAAAGGATAAGAAAGGATAAGAGAGGATAAGAAAGAATAAGGAAGGATAAGAAGGAAGAATAAGGAAGAATTAGGAAGGATAAGAAAGGGTTAATAAGGATTAGGAAGGATGAGGAAGGTAAGGAAGGATTAAAAAGGATAGGGAAGGATGAGGAAGGACGAGGAAGGAAGCAGAGGAAGGATAAGGAAGAATAAGGAAGGATAAGAAGAAAGAATAAGGAAGGATTAGGAAGGATAAGGAAGGATAAGGAAGGATAAGGAAGGATAAGGAAAGATAAGGAAGGATAAGGAAGGATAAGGGAGGATAAGGAAGGATAAGGAAGGATAAAGAAGGATAAGGAAGGATAAGGAAGGATAAGAAAGGATAAGAAAGGATAAGGAAGGATAAGGAAGGATAAGGAAGGATAAGGAAGTTTTAGGAAGGATAAGGAAGGAAATGAGGAAGTGCTATGACCTGTAGCAAAGTTAAACTGGATGGCAATCATTGACACCCTGTATGCAAAGGAATTGAGTCTTTGTCACAGACTCTGATTTTCTAATTCCTATATCTTTGCAACCCGATGTCGTAGACCTTTGTTAATTAAAACTAAGAATTCTGCTAGATCAAATAATCCAAGTTTGGAATATCAAAGGTTTACACTTTCAGGTTGCAAAGATACATGGATTAGAAAATTTGAATTTGTGGCAACGACTCGGTTCCTTCCTTTAATATCAATACCCTGTATACAAGGTTGTGTTTAGGTAGAGAATAAAGAAATCACTCTCTTTTACTGGTATAAGGAAGATAGAGGATCCCCAAACTAGAGATTTTGTCGTCTTTTGATTTTCATGTTTAGTGAGACACACTGTACAGTACTGTACACTATACAATATACCATTTATAACGATTTCTTAAAGGCGACCATGTCAGCCTGTTCAAAGTTTTATAAAAGTATGTTTGTAATATTGAACATTTTAGAAAGTTTAAGATATTTTTTAATAGCCAAAAATTATGAAATGAAAAATTATGTCTTATTATTTTTTGTTAAATAAAGAGCATGCACATTGCACAAGGAAAACTAATGTTCAACAGGATTTAATTGTTATTTTTTCTCCAGGAATGGCCATACTAGGTACATTAAGGTTAGAGTTACTGTTGAAATAAAAATCAAAAAATACGGTGGTTGGCAATTATACCAATATAATGAAGACGACTTTTTTATAAAAGTTTTAATTGTTAACAAGTTTTTTTTGTTAAGTTAACAAGTAATTAAAGAGAACATTTTTTAATATGACAGATTCTCTTTGTTTTCATGCTTTTTTTATTCATCATGCTGTTTAAAGATGAATATTAATCAAAATTTAAATCCACAGTCGTCTTCATTATATTGATATAGTCGCCTACCACCGTAACATCCTGGAAACAATTAAAAGTCTAAATTTCAAATAAGAGAGAGAATTTTCATATTGAAATATTGGATGGATTGGATGATTTCAAGGATGTACGAGAATTGGAAGATTTAAGCTACAAATACACTTGAGAAAAAATTCTGTGCCATAACATTTTCTTAATATTTTATTTATACAAAAACAGCGTTTAAAGGAACTGATCCCTCTACTATAGAGACTATAGAGGGATTTACCTGAGATTAGGACGAAATCTAAATCAAACCTTTATTTATACTGATCAACAAAGTGCAAGAAATAGTCGTTTTTCTTTCTTTAAAAGTGTTAAATTCCGTCCTTTCTTTTATGTTTTTTTTTAGCGGTATCTGCAAGTCGCTATTACAGAGCGTCCCATATCAAATTAGATTATCTCCAATCTTTAACACCTAAATACGCACATTATACTCGAAAAATCTAGCATTTTCTGCAAAAAAAAATTCTATTAGCCTTATTAAATTTTTCAAAATGATTCATTCTTCTTAAATTTTCTGATTTGTCCCCCAAATCATAATTTAGACCGATTGACGCGGTCTAATTTGATGTGGGACACCCTGTATAGAGAGCCACAATTAAAAATAATCAATTTTCAAAGTTAAATTGATGGGATATCCAGAGTTTAGCGTAGGAAACCGAATATGCCACTCGATTCAAGGGGGATAATTTGAAATTATGGCTACTGCAGTCCCTCAATAGAATTCATGTCATGTGTGGACTTGTGGAGAGTTGTGGATTAACTAACAGGGTTAATTTTCTTCACAAATATTCTAATGACACATTTAACTCTGATAAAAATCAGTTATTTAATTTATTTTTCTTCCAAAATAATTTCTGGTTTTATTAATCTTAACCAAAAAAATTATATAAATTGGAAAATTCATGATTGATTTATACATATTTATTTTATTGCTACACAATAACATTTTTAAATTGTGACATTTTTAAATTAATGTTTAAAAACTGAAAAACTGAAAATATTTAATTGGAAAATTTGATTGTAAATGTTTACCCCTGTTGGATGAAAGATTTGGCGGGAGTTACAGCTGTTTCTTTTCTCTTCAGTGTTAACAACTACCTAGAGCAAGCGTCCTAAACCCAAACCTCATCTTTAAACGTGATGACGAAATATTTTTATTTAAAATAATTAAAATGTCAAAATATTGTTATTTTAGTGTCTTTTGCACTTGTATTGAAGATATAGTTTTCAAATTAATTCATTGTATCCATCGTTAAAAATTTATAATAATGCGCTCAAATATTTGAATATTTCAGATTTGAAGTGAATATATTGCACAATGCCTCAGGTTCAGTCCCGGCTAGACCTACCCACGAGGAAGCCTAGATTCTGCAACGTTAAACGTGATGAAACCCCAACACGGGCAGGACGGAGAAAACTGATAGCTCCTATAGAGAACCCTGAGAACATGCTCCGAACTCCAACCCGTAAGAACGGGTCCAAACTCCGGGATAGATCTGGAACCCCTGCTAGGAACGGGTTGAGAACTCCGAACAAGAGGAACGGGGAAGATTTCCCAAACGTGGAAGTATCTCCGACTAAATCTCTCCGAACTTGTGATAATCTCAAGGAGAACTCTCATCCTAACATTAACATCCAGAGTCCGAGTGTTCATCTTGCAAGGTTGAATATAAACAGTCCTAAGATCAATCTCCGTTCTCCTCTGGTTGAACAGAAAACCCAGAACAATTCTCCGGCTCAGGGGGCCAAGGGAACCAACCTTTTCAGTCCGAAGAAACTTAACGCAGAAAATATTCAAGATATCCTTTTCAGTCCGAGTAAATCTAGCTCCGGAGTTCAAAACATTCGAGTAGACGATGATATTAGTTTCCGTAGTCCGATGAAACCTAAGTCTCTGTGTCCCCCCAGATCTCCTCGCCACTCTATCCAGATTAGCCCTGTAAAATCCCTCTTTATTAAACCTGTTACGCCCGGTAAGTCTCCGAGAAAGCCTAGTGGACTCACTGATAACGATGTAGAGAACTTACTCTGTAGTCCGGAGAAACCTAAATCCACTCTGAAACCGTCCCGTCCGTCCGCCCCTCCTCCGGTCGGAATCCTCTTTACGAAACTGACTTCAAGTCCACTCAAAATCTCTTCAGCTAACGAGCTAGAGAATCTTCTCTGTAGTCCTGCGAAGGAGCGAAGTCCTCGGAAATCTCTTGCTCCAGTAAAATCCCTAATCCCTGTAAGGAGTCCTAGAAAGGCATTAACTCCTGTTAAATCTCCTAGGAAAGGAGCAGCAAACCTCTTCTCTTCTCCGGTTAAAGCATCAACTCCTGGTAAACCTGAAACTCCGTCTTCTCTATTCAAAGCTGATGTTACTCAGGTATAGTTTAGAACCAGTACAGATCTTGGATCCGCTCGAAAAATGGATCCGGTTAAATATAATCAACATTTCATTGATTTTTTTATCAAAGAAAAATTTTAAACTATTATTCTTCTTCTTTTAAACTATTATTCTTCTTCTTATAAATTATTTGTTTTGCTAAACCTTGATGAGCCATTCAGAGAAAATCAAATTTTTAATTATCTCTCTTTCCAATAGTTCAGATTTGGATTGTGAGAACTAAACCTTTTTAACGGTTTTTCGTTGATATTTTGCCTTTTAAATCTGGATTCTAAGCACTGCATATTGCATAACAACTAGTTGTCCAATTTTGTATATCTAAATTTGATGGGAAGGTGGGGGGGGGTAGGGGGGTGCAAAAAGTTTCTGGAAAAGGTCCAAAACTGCCAAATATTTTCAATTATACTCCACCTTTTTTACGCAAATTTATTAAATCTTGCCGTGAACTTCAAAATAAAATAGATATCGACAATTATTCCACTGCATTTGTAAAGGAAATCCCTCTCTCGTATCCTTTAATAAAAGTCGGAAAACACAAAAATATTCGAAAACTGATTTTAATTCAAATCCGTTTCTTTGTTTTTAGTTCCAGAATGCGCGTCAAGCTCTGCATACAGGAACTCCCAGCGAGCTGCTGTGTCGCTCAGAACAGGTTCAAACCATGTCCACCTGGCTAGACCAACATCTACTGAAAAACAAGTATTTTTTACTTTATTTTTTATTTATTTTTTCTATCAATGTTTCCTCCCTTTTCATATTTCTTAGTTTTGCGATATAGCTCTCTACTACGAGTTGCAGGACCGTTTCTCCCCCCCCCTGTATCTCTAGACCTGGATCCGAACCATGATCTTTATGAAACCTGTATCTCTAGACCTGGATCCGAACCATGATCTTTATTAAACCTGTATCTCTAGACCTGGATCCGAACCATGATCTTTATTAAACCTGTATCTCTAGACCTGGAACCATGATCTTTACTAAACCTGTATCTCTAGAACTGGATCCGAACCATGATCTTTAATCCTGTATCTCTATACCTGGGTCCGAACCATGACCTTTATTAAACCTCCATATCTAGACCTGGATCCGAACCATGATCTTTTATTAAACCTGTATCTCTAGACCTGGAACCATGATCTATATTAAACCTGCATATCTAGACCTGGATCCGAACCATGATCTTTATTAAACCTAAATATCTAGACCTGGATCCGAACCATGACCTTTATTGAACCTCCATATCTAGAGGTCTGGATCCGAACCATGATCTTTATTAAACCTGTATCTCTAGACCTGGAACCATGATCTATATTAAACCTAAATATCTAGACCTGGATCCGAACCATGATCTTTATTAAACCTAAATATCTAAACCTGGATCCGAACCATGATCTTTATTAAACCTGTATCTCTAGACCTGGATCCTTGTATGTGAGTGGAGCTCCAGGGACGGGGAAAACTGCAACCCTCACCCACCTTCTTAAAAACAAATTAGGTAACAGATTAACTTACATGTATTTTGGAATATTTTTGATACATCAGTTAAAGATTATGTTTTTACTGATTTTCTATATTTCTATAACCTTTGCTGTGAATTGATCAATTAATCTTATCCTATCTTATCTCGACCTATCCCATCCTATCCTATCCTATCCTATCCTATCCTATCCTAGTCTATGTCTATCCTATCCTAGTCTATGTCTATCCTATCCTATCATATCCTTAATCTTGATCCTGCTCTTGATTTAAGTCTCAATCTACAATTTGAAAGTTTTGACCTTAATCGCAATCTAGTCTTAAATCTTAATCTTCAATCTTGATCTTGATCTCAATTTTTATCTTGATTTAAATTTTTATCTTAATCGTAATCCTAATATTCTAGGTTCTCAGACGACTGTGTTTATAAACTGTATGATCTTGAAGTCCTCTGTGGGTATCTACAAGGAGGTGGCCAGGCAACTCAACAACAAAAGCGTGGTGAAGGGGGAGAAGGACGCGATTAAGGAGATTGAGAAGATTATCACGTCCAAGGGAGAAATGATTCTACTAGGTAACAAGATAACAAGTATACCGTCGTTGTTTTTATTGAGAAATTTAAAAAAATGGTATAATCTTAGTTTTCCTTATAATCTATCTTCTTATCAATCCATCTATTTTAATATATCTGTCTATCCATCTATCTGTTTTTTGATAATTTCTTTCTGTTTTTTGATAATTTCTTTCTGTTTTTATGTCCCTCTGTTCCTAATTTTATCTATTATATCTATGTATCTTTATCCAATCTACATCTACATCTATCCCTTTAAGAATTTATCTATCGAATGACGGGTTTATTTTTGATCATTTATATTTGTCTAAAGCAAAACTAGATTCCATAATAAAACAGTTTACAATTTACCACTAATACTTTTTCGTCTGGATATTGCTTTTCATGATTTTTAGATATCTGTTCATCTAATCCTATATTTCTTTATATATATTTATATATCTGTATAACTAATCAAATCTTTCTACATATCTATCCATCTGTATCTATCTATCTATCTATCTATCTATCTATAGCTATCTTATCTAGTCCTGGATGAGGTAGACCAGCTTGAGAGTAAGAACCAGGATGTCCTGTATACTGTGTTTGAATGGCCGGCTCTCTCCGGGTCCAGACTATCACTGGTCGGCATAGCGAACACGTTGGATCTAACAGATCGAGTTCTGCCCAGACTTAAGGTTAGTGTGTTGTTTCCTTCAATAATATTTATCCTCAAAAATATATATTCTTTTCTTAAAATAAAATTTGAGGGAGAATGTCTGTTAAGATTTATAATTTCTTTAAATTCCCACAAAATTATTTTTTTCTTAAAAATAAGGCTTAAATCGATTGTTACAACATATATATCGATTGTTTTTTAACGAACAAATCTTGATTTTGAACATACAATTGACTATATGTACACCTAAAACATATAAATATATAATGTTGAAAATTTATGACTGTTTAGATAAAAGAGTGGTATAGACCTACTTTGCTTCACTACCCTCCCTACAACAAGCAACAGATAATGGAAATAATTACAAAAAGGTAAAATTTAAAAAAATTCAATTTAAGTGTAACCCACCAGCCTGGACAAATTCCTGTAAACATCTTCCTTGACACAAAATAGTTTTTAATAAAAAATTAAACTTGTTCATTTCATGACTTGTTCTAATTCTCGAATATATTAGATTAGCTGCCAGTGGAGTAGAAACTGACGTAATCGCGCCACGCGCAATCGCTTATCTAGCGGGGAAGATATCAACGCTATCCGGGGACATTAGAAAAGCACTGGATGTTTGCAGGTTAATGGAAATATTGTAAAAATTAACTCTGTAAAGAGTGCTGGTAACAATTTACAACGATGTCTTTCAAATCTGATTTCGACTTCGAAAGAAGCTGTTGAATTTCTTGAACCCTGATTTGCAAGTAAATGGCCTGGATTTTGTTGTATTTAAAATAATTAAGGGCACTAGTGAATCCTTAATGGCACATATTTAATTAAAATTACAATTCCTTCAGAAGCGTGTTACTAATATACTTTTATCTATTTCATATTTTAATATTTTCCACTTTTCTCTTAAATCTAATTTCTTCCAAGTTAGAAGCGTCTGTATACTATAGAAACAAGGGGAAGAAGTTGATATCTTTGGTTTAAACCTAAAATAGAATTATTAATGAATCGAATTTTTTAAATGATTTTTTTTATATTTTTTCAGGCGTGCATTGGAGCAAGCAGAAACTAACACGAGAAAACAAACCTTACTGAAACCCCTGACCCCTAGGGGATTAAACTCCCCCTCTAAATCCCCGCATAAGGGATACAAGATCCCTAAACCCGTGTCAAGGATTGGTCAGGTTGATCTCCCACAGATCATGAAGGTGATAAACCAGGTGTACGGGAGCAAGCTTAACTCATGTATGTCAGGGGTGGGAGGGATACCCACCCAGCAGAAGATCCTGGTCGCGAGCCTCCTCCTCATGGTGAAGAAGGGAACGAGCAAGGAGGTCACCTTCGGTCGCCTCCTGGAGACCTACAACAAAGTGTGCTTGAAGCGGGGGATGGTGGCGGGGGAGGAGGGGGAGTGTGTCGGGATGATCCAGAGCCTGGAGAGCCGAGGGATGGTTGGGTATATCTGTAAGGGAGCTCCGAGGTATGCCAAGGTTAGCTTGAGGTTGGATGAGAAGGAGGTTGAGATGGCTCTTGAGGATAAAACTCTTCTCTCAAGCATCATCAATGATATGCTTTGCCTTTCCTAAACCATCCTACTTCACACTATACACGTAGTTTAAATTATCAAATCATAGAAAATTGTAATTTGGACCGATATAATTTGTAAATTTGAAAATTGTTTTTATTCTTATGACCTTGTATGCTGAAAATTTAACTAGTTTTTTATATGACTTTTTTAATTTAAATATTATCTATGACTGATCTCAATAAATATCTTTAAATGTTCGTAAATGGCTTCTTAGAAGGGACTTGTAAAGATGTGGTTAAATAATATTATGCTAACGACACATGTTTACTGTAATTGGAAATACTTATTTCTTAATATTCATTTGTTAACGTGTTATTAAAAATTCTTCTGCCATGACTGATAAAAATGTCGTCTTTAACCTGGATGAAAATTTATCCTGTTTTTTATCTTCTAGTTCGAACGGTGGAATAGAAAGATTTTAACATTTTTAATATCCAATGGTTTAATGCTTTAACAGACTTATTAGTTTATAGAATTGTATGTCTGATTCACAACGGTAACCATTCAATCTTAAAGGGAGTGTCCGCGAAAAATGAAAGGGGGTATAGGCTTACGGCGATAAATAATCGCTTTTTATCGCTACTAATCTTTCTTCTATCTGTTGCGTCTATAATGAGAAAATTGTTAAAAACGTCTCGTACTGAAGAACGTAGATTCCTTACAAATTCAGAAAGGTGCAACATACGACTCGGATCGTAACAAAATCAATTTAATTCCAAACAAACCATTCAGATATTACAACTTATAGTAATCGATCATTTTTCGACGCATTCGTATATAGTTAATATTTCATAATGTATTTTACTCTCTATGATCCGAGAGTGACTTTTGAAAACATTAATTGCTGTTTCGAGGATTTTGATAATGAAGACCACATTTTCCATATTTTCTGGGAAAATGCGACAGTCGGAAAACAAGTTGTAAGCAAAATATTAATTCTAAAAAACACAAAATTAAAAATATTATGAAATATTAACTATATACAAATGCGTCGAAAAATAATCGATGACAATAGGATTTCATATCTAAATTATTAGTTTGATATTAATTTGATTTTTTTACGATCCAAGTCGTTTATTCAAACTTCCTCAATTTGTATGAACGCTTCGTTCTTCGGTATGAGACGTTTTTAACAATTTTCTCCTTATAGACGCAACAGATAGAAGTAAGATTAGTAGCGATCAGAAGCGATTATTTATCGCCGTAAGCCTATACCCCCTTTCATTTTTCGCGAACATTCCCTTTAATCTAAATATCACCTGATAATATTAATTATTTTCAGGGAGAAATTTTGCTCTTAGTAACTAATCTTTTTAAATTTTGTAAACACATTTATTTTTTAGTTTCGTCTTCATTTACATTTTAAAATACTAAAATATCTTTACTTCATCCAAACAGTAATAAATTTTGATCTATGTCCTCCAGGGTTGTGGTGGAGTGACCAAGGGTTCAGTAGGACCCTGAGCACGGTTTAGTATCCCGACATCTCAGCAAAAGTTTGATCCAGTTCTTCAGTAATTGCTTTAAACTTCTCCTGTTCTCCAACCAGCTCATCTTCAAGACGGTCAACCTGGGTGGGATAGCTAGATAGATAGATAAATATTTGAATATTAAAATAATTAGAATGATGATATGTGGCAAGATTGTCAACTAATTGCTGACACGATATTGTACGGGTTAAGTTATCTTCCTTTTGGCCAATTTCTTATTCATGTTACCATAGGTACAACTATAGGTCGTATCTATCTATCTACACTGCTCTGGTAAAGCGTACCATAGTGTGACTATGGTTCTACCTTTGGTAGAACGTCTAAGAAATGGGCAGCGGCCAAACTCTGTTACTCGCGAATGCACAATGAATTATAAGACAGAGAGCCAGTTCTAGCCGCAGCGCTCGGTCCCCTAGCCTTAGAGCGCGTCCAAGAAAGTGTCTTAACCTAACCCTAAAATATATACTAATCTCTCTCTTCTTATAATTCATGGTGGCATTAGCGAGTAACAGAGTTTGGCTGCTTACTAAGAAACTGGCCACTTCTGAGAAAAAAAAACAATATAAAGTGGAATGACTGTCGTCTTTGTTTAGTCAAGTAAACAATTTAACTTTTTCCTAATTATTTCTAATACTTACCTCCTTTTGTAGTTTCTGAACAGATCTCTCTGCGAACTCAGCTCTGGTCTCGTACTGCTTCAGCTTGCTGGTCAATCTCTTGATCTCGTCCTTGTAGAAGGTCTCCCTGTCGTTCGCCTTGTCCTCGCTCACCTCCAGGGACTTCAAGTTGTTCGCCACAACCTTCAACTCCTCCTCCAGCTCGACAATCTTGAACTCGCTGAGGTCTGCGCGCTCCCCGTCAATCTCCAGCTGGTTCTCACACAGCTGCATCTTCTTGGACGCGTCGTCGTACTTAGTGTCAGCGTCCTCGGCTATCTTCTGGGCCTCCTTCAGCTGCTCGGCCAGGGTCTGCATCTTCTTCTCGTCCTCCTGAGCACGGTTCTGCAGAACCTTGGCCATCCTGTCGCTGTCGTCGGCGGTGGTCGCCGCTTTGTCGTACTTCTGCATGGCGAGGACGTATTTGTTCTCCATGTTCTCCAGATCCTCCTCCATCTCTTGAACCCTGGAGAAAGAAAAACATTTTAGAAAGTGATATTCTTTAAATTTTTTTTTATCTTTTTATCAAAGATTTCAATTTCAAATGATATACTACAAAGCCGACTTTAAATTTTTATTCAATGCAAAGGTTTTGGTTTAGAGTCATAAAAGTGGAACAACATATTTTTGGACTCATTATGGGGGAAGGGGGGGGGGGTTGAAGATTTTTTAGTTTGCTAAATGAGTATTTTTGCTTACAATAACGAAATTCAATATTTATATACATGTTTACCCACAAAGGATGAGACTGTAAAGACGACCTAATATTACATACAATATGACGATTCCAAGATTAAATGAATTCTTCTTCATTGAATGTTTGAAAGGTTTATATAATGATTTGGCGACGAAGGAGACAAGTTCACACTTGCAGGGAATCATAGATATATGAAAACAGACAGCACACATTCCGTACAGTCGTCTCTGAAATCATATCCTTTATGGATAACCTTGCATGCTTAAATCCCACCTCCTATTCAATCTGTTGAATTCAGCCTCCGCGGAGAGAACCTGAGCCTCCATAGCCTCCTGGGCCATAACCTGGAGGGACAACTTCTCTCCGTACACGTCGCACTCGATCTCGAGGTGCTTAGCCTTGTTGGTGAGATCCACGCTCTCCTCCTCGGCCTTGTCCTGACGGATCCTGGCATCCTTGACCAACTAAAAACAACATTTTATCAACTTTACACAACATTTCACCAACTAAACACAACATTTCATCAAATAAAGACAACATTTCATCAACTAAACACAACATTTCATCATCTTTACACAGCATTTCATCCACTTTACACAACATTTCATAAACTTTACAAAACATTTCACCAACTAAACACAACAAAATTCAGCCAATTTGGTTCAGCCGTTTAGCCATATATATTATATAGCTTATATATATGAATATATATATATATAAAATATATGAATAAAATGTTATAAGAAGATTGTTTGACTATGAGCGAAGATTTTATAGATTATAATTATATACAGTCCCAATATTTGATCAGTAAATTAAAGATGTCCCATGGATATCCCCAGTATGTGTTTGCTATTAATGCTTGAACCTCTTTTGAATTTACTACTCTTGAACGAGGGGAGGAAGGCCAACCACAACAATATCTTTTCCGAGCCACATTCTACACATTTTCTCTTCCGAGCCACCTCGAAATCCTCGTCCTTCCAATATTTTTTTTTAAATGTTTAATCCTCTTGCAGAAAATTAAAATATGTTTTTTAAATGTTCAATTTTTGCAGAATTTTTTTTTTGAAAATCTGGCGTCATTGGGTCAAAAATAAAATGCTCAAACAATTTTTAAATTTGTGATAAAATGAATACTCTCCAAAAACGATGTTCTTCAATTATGAGCATCTCTATCAGCGGGAAGGACGAAAATTTCGAGGTGGCTCGGACGAGAAATTTTTGCGGTTGGCCTTTCTCCCCTCCTTGAGCCCTGTACAATGTTTCCCACTAAATAGACTATCACAAATTATAAATTGTAATATTCAACCTGTCGGAAGTGATTTAGTTTGGCATAACATGATTACAACTTCTCCAAAGATTATTTTCTTATACAAAGGTCTGTACTGGTTTACCATGTATATTGAGTATCTATTTGGTCGTCTTTTAATTATCATGTTAGTGTAGGACACACTGCACCTCGTACTACTCTTCACTTACCTGCTCTACAGCATCCATCCTGTCACAGAGATTGTCCTTCTCCACCTTCATGTTCTGAACCTTCTTCTTGATCGCCTCCATCTTCTACTGGTAGTTGGAGGCTAGGGAGTCCTATACAGACAAGTATTGGAGACTAGGAGGTCCTATACAGACAAGTATTGGAGACTAGAGGGTCCTGTACAGACAAGTATTGGAGACTAGAGGTCCTATACAGACAAGTATTGGAGACTAGAGGGTCCTATGCAGACAAGTATTGGAGACAAGGGAGTCCTATACAGACACGTATTGGAGACTAGAGGTCCTATACAGACAAGTATTGGAGACTAGAGGTCCAATACAGACACGTATTGGAGACTAGAGGTCCTATACAGACAAGTATTGAAGACCAGGGAGTCCTATACAGACAAGTATTGGAGACTAGGAGGTCCTATACAGACAAGTATTGAAGACTAGAGGTCCTATACAGACAAGTATTGGAGACTAGAGGTCCAATACAGACACGTATTGGAGACTAGAGGTCCTATACAGACAAGGTTTGAAGACTAGAGGTCCTATACAGACAAGTATTGGAGAGTAGAGGTCCTGAACAGACACGTATTGGAGACTAGAGGTCCTATACAGACAAGTATTGGAGACTAGAGGTCCTATACAGACAAGTATTGGAGACTAGAGGGTCTCATACAGTATTGTAAATATTCTTCAATTTAGTGTTAAAAAACATATCATTTTTGACCTTTCGGTTACACTTAAACTTGGTGTTGAGTGTTTTTAAAAATTTCTTTTTCTTTTTAATGTTATCGAAGAAGTTTTGATAAAAACGATATATTTTTATTTATAATAAATCTATTATAATGTTTCTAACTAATGTAAAGTTTTAAATTTTAAAGTTTAAACAAATGAGCTTTTTGTATCGTTCTATCAAGAACACATACTGAAAATAAATAAAAGTTTTATTTTGTTTGTTAAGGCGCAAAACTGGATTTTGAAACTTGATGAAATGATGTATATGTGGTATTGAAGTGAAAAGATATTCAAATTCTATATTTTTCTGGATTTTTCTTGAAATAATATCTATCTATACTTCGGGTTGGTTTTATCTAGTTTTCCCGGTTTTTTATTAAACCCGGATGTCTACTGGAATGGCATTTTTCAATATATTTATATCTTATCATTTCAGTTTAGGAACATAGTTTAGGAACAATTTAAGAAATCGAATAAGTATCAAAATTTAAGATTTTATGTAAACTTGAAATTATTAGATTTAACTAAAATTTAAAATAAAAACATTATTAAGGTTACAATTTTTTTCTTTGGGAAAAACTAAGATACTTTTTCGTGTTTGATTGGAAAATATATAACAACAAATTTCAGATTATGATGAAAAAAAAGAACGGAGTTCATGTTTTAAATGTGGATGTTAAGGAGGACTCCGAGCATGTTCAGTCTGGGACCCTGAGCAGGGTGCAGGGTTGGGTAGGACCCTAAGCATTGTTCAGTTCAGTTTTATCTATGTCCTCCATGGTTCAGTAGGATCCTGAGGAGGGTTTAGTATCCTGACATCTCAGCAAAGGTTTGATCCAGTTCTTCTGTAATTGCTTTAAACTTCTCCTGTTCTCCAACCAGCTCATCTTCAAGACGGTCAACCTGGGATAGATAGATAGTTGATAAAAAGAAAGATTGATAGATAGATGACACAGATATGTAGTTATGTAGATAAGTTAAGATATGGGTATATTGTATTGGTTCGCTTTAAAACTTCAAATGTTTTTATTTTTTAAAGAGGCTCCAAAAAATCATAGTTCAAAAAAGTAATCTCGATCAGTTTGCTTTTATCATTTTATTATATCGGGCAAAATCTTAACTCTGAAATGAGATATGAGGCTAAAAGAATCTTAACTCTGACATAAGATTTGAGGCTAAACGAAATTTTAACTTAGACATAAGATATGAGGCTAAACAAATTTTAACTCTGACATAAGATACGAGGTTAAACGAATTTTAATTGTGACATAAGATAAGAGGCTAATCAAATTTTAACTCTGACATTAGATATGAGTCTAAAAGAATTTTTAACTCTGACATANCAAACATGTATCTAGGTTGTGAAGTAAGGTTTAAGTTGAGCTGTGGTTCAAGCCTGTATCTAGGTTGTAAAGTAGGGTTTTAGGTTCTGCTGAGGTTCAAACCTGTATCTAGGTTGTAAAGTAAGGTTTAGGTTTAGCTGCGGTTCAAACCTGTATCTAGGTTGTGAAGTAAGGTTTAAGTTGAGCTGTGGTTCAAGCCTGTATCTAGGTTGTAAAGTAGGGTTTTAGGTTCTGCTGAGGTTCAAACCTGTATCTAGGTTGTAAAGTAAGGTTTAGGTTTAGCTGCGGTTCAAACATGTATCTAGGTTGTGAAGTAAGGTTTAAGTTGAGCTGTGGTTCAAGCCTGTATCTAGGTTGTAAAGTAGGGTTTTAGGTTCTGCTGAGGTTCAAACCTGTATCTAGGTTGTAAAGTAAGGTTTAGGTTTAGCTGAGATTCAAACCTGTATCTATTTTGTAAAGTAAGGTTTAGGTTTAGCTGAGGTTCAAGCCTGTATCTAGGTTAGAAAGTAAGGTTTAAGTTAAGCTGTGGTTCAAGCCTGTATCTAAGTTGGAAGGTTAAAGTTAAGCTGTGGTTCAAGTTTGAATCAAGGTTGGAAAGTAAGGTTGAAGTTTGCGGTTTAAAGGGACCGCTTCCCATATTTGGATATTTGAAGGGTCAAAAAACAAGTATTCAAGCTTTTTATTTCTAATGGTTTAAGTTCTGAAAGAAGGAGGCCTAGAATATTATGGAAATGTCAAAAGGGGGGGATAGGGGATTGGATTTGCATTTCTCTCATAAAGAATAAAATTAAGATATATCCTGAAATTGAATTTTAACCCCCTCCCCCGTCTCTCAAAAAATTTATTTATTTCCGGAAATCGCCACTATTATAAGTATTTCGGAGTATGCCATTTAAATTCTTTTTATTTTTCAGTCAAGCTGAACCAAAACTTGTTCATTAGAACCAAGAGAGATATTTAATTTAATTTATTTCTGAACTGTGTCAAAAGACTATTTACGTCAACGGGCAGGGGGGGGGGGGGGGGGTGTAATACCAATTACGAAATTATGACAGTGAAAGTAGTGTAATAAAAAATTATAGAAATGATAATAATATTATGTAAAAATTAGTTAGCTTGCAAAATCTACGCTTAAATAGTGAAAATGGGTTCTAAAGTGAAGGCTCACTCACTTTCGATCACAAACTCGCATAACAAAGTAAATATTAAAGTAATTATGATAATGATGATAATATCATGAAAAATGATTAATGATGAACATGATAATGATAATAATGTAAAATAGTATTATTTCTAGTAATGGTAGTAGCATAATGTTCTTAAAGGAAGGAGGCTCACTGACTTTCAAACCAAAACAGTTACTCATAGGACAGGTCAGGTCAGGGGGCAAACTTTGGTGATTTCAACTCTGATCACTTTATATTTCTCACAGTCAAACCAAACGTACACAAACACATTCTAACACATGTATCACTTCGTTTTACTCAGAGCTAGGAAAATTAAATAAATTTTAAACTGTGATACAGAGTTGATCACAAAGGATAAGACTTTAAGTCGTTCAATGGTATATTAAATAAATCTGCAAAGAAAGAAGCAAGTTTTCAGCTGCAGTCATAACTGTAATACATTCTTTACAGTCGATCGTTTCTTAACTCTGACATCTCGTTTTTTGTGTGTAACTCAGTATGTATAAATATATATCCTGATGATTTCGACAGCATGAAACAACTGGTAGATACGATACTTAATAAATCTTCAAATAGTTGTTGATATTTCTTCATTAATATATATATACTAGGCTTTTAGAGCTCTTCGCGCCCAATGCCCATATTCTATTTCAACTTTTAATTGTGGCTTTATATTTGAGCATCTTCTCTTTGTAGAGTACAAAAAAAAATAAAAAAAAGGTTTGCCAATTTCATAATATTTTTTTGCGCATTTTCAAAATTTTACAAAAATAAAAAACTTTTAAAATGTTTTAAATTTTGATCATTCATAACCCTTCCCTGGGGTCACGTGATGTTCCACACAAAATTTGGGCCCGATCGGTTCAGCCGTTTTGACGTTTATTGGATAAAAACAAACAGACAGACAAGCCAAATTTATAGATAGATATAACTGGCCAGTTTCCTTAGTTATTTTTTTATCAAGAAAAGTTATGAAATAGTCCAATTAAATCCGTAAAAAAGATTTAGAAAATCCATAATTATTGTTGTGATTCACCAGTTTAAACATGTTTATTGACTGATGAGGATATATTATATATATATATGTATATACATAAATAAACCTAACATGACATTGACAAGACCACAGAAAAAGTTTGTGGGTGATCACAATTTAAAGTAAAAATGCTAACGAAACATATAAAAATATGCCAAAATTTCCTTCAAAGCCTGGTTTAAATTGGTTTGGTATAAATGTTAACTAGCCTTCTTTAATTACATCTTTCTCTGTTCTTTAATTATTTCCGGTTCAAGGGGTAATTTTTAAATTAATTAATTGCTGAACTGTTTCTAGTAATTATACTGGGAGCGTAGAATTAAACTCAAGGAGTCAGATACAGGGTTTTCATAAAGGATGAGACTTTAAAGACAACTGAAGGATAATAAAGTTTCTACATGGTTCCCTGCCTACAAACAGTATACATTATCTATATATATATATAAAGTAGTAATCTCTCTTCGTTTGTTCGTAACTCAGAGACCCTTGACCGATTTGCCTCAAATGTTGAACTCGGGAGAACCACGGAAATGTTCTTTACTTGGTTTTGAGATTCTAAGTCAAGTGGGTCCACTTTTACAGGGAAATATAGATTAAATGGTAAGTTACAACCAAACGCGGGTAAAGAGTGGGACACGGGCAGCCGAAGTTCATTTGAATTTCCGAGCCGGGTCAACCTTTCCGGTCCCAGTTTGTATTGTATCGCCCAAACATTGGGTAAATAAAGTAGATACTCAATAGGACTAGCCGGTGCAATAAGGTTGACACGGTTAGACTTTAGGTTGACCGTTGAATTTACTTTTACTAAAGGGTCAGGGGTGCCTGGGGAGTCTACATATGAGTACCCTGAGCAACGCAGGGTTCTCAAGCTAGTATACAATATATGTTATATGTACTTCTATTTTATTTTAACCATAAACGAAACTATTCAACATTCGGTAACATTATCCAGACAGCTTATATTTTGTGCATGAAACGTGTTGGGTTCACTACACACTGGGTACACGTACCAGGCAATTTGGTACTAGTTAATGCATTTACGGTACAGTTACACTAGACCGGTACGTACAGTACTTGTACGGACCAAGCAACGATGCGCGGATGTCTCTGAAGTCTTATCCTGTATGTATGACAATACTTTATTTAAAAATGTAAAATGGCGGTAATTTAAACAGTAAACTTGAGGCATTTTTCTTTCTACACTTAAAGTATTCTTTTAAAAATATGGACGATTACATTGGAAAATGAAGTCTATGATAAAATTCCCTTTTTCAAAATTGAATATTTATTTTTTTGTTGTAATTAAACGTTTTGGAGATTGGTTGGGTCAAAGATTCATCTTCAGGGTCAAATAATCATCAGATCTTATCAATGTAATTAATTGTTGAATTTTAATTGATTATTTAGGAAAAAGGACACCCTGTAATTTGAACCCTCGGAAATAGAAGGACTAGGACTTTAAAAGAACACTCTGTAAACCCGGAAATAGAAGGAATAGGACACCCTGCATACCCTGAAATAGAAGGACTAGGACTATAGGACACCCGTTATACCCGGAAATAAAAGGACTAGGACTATAGGACACCCTGTATACCAGGAAATAGAAGGACTAGGACTACAGGACACCCTGTATACCCGGAAATAGAAGGACTAGGACTATAGGACACCCTTTATACCCGGAAATAAAAAGACTAGGACTACAGGACACCCTGTATACCCGGAAATAAAAGGACTAGGACTATAGGACACCCTGTATACCAGGAAATAGAAGGACTAGGACTATAGTCCACCCTGTATACCAGGAAATAATAGGACTAGGACTATAGGACACCCTGTATACCAGGAAATAGGGACTAGGACTATAGGACACCCTGTATACCAGGAAATAAAAGGACTATGACTATAGGACACCCTGTATACCAGGAAATAGAAGGACTTGGACTATAGGCAACCCTGTATTCCCGGAATGACTATGACTATAAAAGAACACCCGGTATACCCGGAAATAGAGGGACCAGGACTACAGAACACCCTGCATACCCGGAAATAAAAGGACTAGGACTATAGGACACCCTGTATACCAGGAAATAGAAGGACTAGGACTATAGGACACCCTGTATACCCGGAAATAGAAGGACTAGGACTATAGGACACCCTGTATACCAGGAAATAGAAGGACTAGGACTATAGGACACCCTGTATACCAGGAAATAGAAGGACTAGGACTATATGACACCTGGTATACCAGGAAATAGAAGGACTAGGACTATTGGACACCCTGTATACCCGGAAATAGAAGGACTACAACTATGATATGAATTGGCACTGGACCAAGGATTAGAGTTGGCGACAACACAACCTCTGCTCCGGGTGTGAAATCTACTGGTTCGGAGCAGACACCGTATCCAACCTTGTGTGTAAACTCATGTCAGGGTCAGGACTCAGGACTAGGGACAAGAATATAACCATACAACACAACACCAAGATAGATTCGGGGAATTCATGAAGTAATGGAGCTAGGGAGAGGGTATTTGGGGAATTCATGAAGTAATGGAACTAGGGAGAGGGTATTTGGGGAATTCATGGAGTAATGGAACTAGGGAGAGGGTATTTGGGAAATTCATGGAGTAATGGAGCTAGGGATAGGACATTTGGGGAATTCATCGAGTAATGGAACTAGGGAGAGGGGATTTGATGAATTCATGGAGTAATGGAACTATGGAGAGGGGATTTAGGGAATTTATTCAGTAATTGAACTAGGGAGGGGTTATTCGGGGAATTCATGGAGAAATGGAACTAGGGAGAGGGGATTTGGGGAATTCATGGAGTAATGGAACTACAGTGAGGCAGATAGAATTTTTAGTTTGACGTAAATAGTTCATATGTAAACAAATAATGCAGATAGTAAACAAAGATAGGATTACCTGGGCAACCAGTGTTTGTTTAGTACAGTGAAACTAGTTCCAGAGCTTTCTTTAAACGTCACAGAAGGACGTAAACAATTCTTTTAATTAATTCTGTTACGGGGGGGGGGGTAAGTATCGATGAGCAAGATATTTCTGTTTTCTAACTGGTATGCACTAAAATGAAATGTACCAACCTCTTTCTGTAGTTTTTGAACAGACCTCTCCGCGAACTCGGCTCTTGTCTCGTTTTGCTTCAGTTTAGCTGTTACTCTCTTGATCTCTTCCTTGTAGTACTCCTCCCTCTGGTTTGCCTTGTCCTCGCTCACCTCCAGGGACTTCAAGTTGTTTGCCACAACCTTTAGTTCCTCCTCCAGCTCGACGATCTTGAACTCGCCGACAGACGCGCGCTCGTCGCTTACTTCTAGAGCAGCCTCGCAGGTGTGCATCTGCTTGGAGGCATCATCGTATTTCTTGTCAGCGTCCTCGGCCATCTTCTGGGCTTCCTTCAACTGCTCGGCCAGGGTCTGCATCTTCTTTTCGTCGTCGGAGGCTCTGTTCTGCAGAACCTTCGACATTCGGTCGCTGTCGTCGGCTGTGGTCGCCGCCTTGTCGAGCTTGACAATGGCGGTTTGACACTTGGTCTCCGTATTCTCCAGGTCCTCTTCTAGTTCTTGAACTCTGCGGTTCAACCGGTTAAACTCGGCTTCGGCGGCTTGAACTGCTGCTTCCTTTTCGTTCTGCTTCAGCTGGGCAACAGATAATCTCTCAGAGAAAACATCAACCTCAACCTTAACAATAAACACATATTTAGGCAAAAAAGATACTTTTAAATCATCAAAGAAATGGAACAAATTAGAAACTTGAAATTGTAAATTTGGTTTCAGAATATTATTTGACAAAAAACCTCTTTTTTATTATTTGGAAAAACACTATTTCAAAAACCGAGTTGTTAAAAACCGAATTGTCGTGGTCCTGTTTGCTTTGATTAACAGGGGAGAACACCTTATATTTTCTTCCTTTACCTAATTTATTCGACACCCTTCCTACTTTCTCTTTTTCTTCCTCATCCAACTTCTTTTACTTTCTCCTTTATTCAACTCCTTTTACTTTCTCCTTTATTCAACTTCTTTTACTTTCTTCTTTAATCAACTTCTTTTACTTTCTTCTTTATCCAACTCCTTTTACTTTCTTTTTTATTCAACTCATTTTACTTTCTCCTTTATTCAACTCCTTTTACTTTCTTTTTTATTCAACTCCTTTTACTTTCTCCTTTATTCAATTCCTTTTACTTTCTCCTTTATTCAACTCCTTTTACTTTCTCTTTTATTCAACTCCTTTTACTTTCTCTTTTATTCAACTCCTTTTACTTTCTTCTTTAATCAACTCCTTTTACTTTCTCCTTTATTCAACTTCTTTTACTTTCTTCTTTAATAAACTCCTTTTACTTTCTCCTTTATTCAACTCCTTTTATTTTCTCTTTTATTCAACTCCTTTTACTTTCTCTTTTATTCAACTCCTTTTACTTTCTTCTTGAATCAACTCCTTTTACTTTCTCCTTTATTCAACTCCTTTTATTTTCTCCTTTATTCAAATCCTTTAATACGGTTTTCAATTCTACTCCTTTTTGTTACATTCTTTGCTAAACTCTTTTATCCTATTCCTTCGTATCAACTCCTAATCCTACTCATTTTTTCCTCCTATTGGAACCCCCCCCCCCTCTCCTCTGCGTGTTAATGTATATCCCTTTAAGTGTGAATAAAGTGTCAATGTCGGATATGAAAATGATAGAAGGAAGGATCTCAGGATTATTTTCTTCGAGAAGCCATACACTGAGGAAACATATAGTCGATACATATATACAGGGTGACCAACTAAACATGATTACTGAAAGATGACTTTAAGATCGTCTCTGATATCAATGACACAGAGTGAAGTGTGTTTAAAAAAAGTATCACGACATTAAAGATTTTCAAGAGGTTTCAAAAGTATGATATCATTATTTGGGACAAATTTTTCATTATATAGCTGAGATTTAGACGTTTTTCCATTGTCATATTAAGTGGGACACCCTGTGAGATATATCAGAAAAAATCCGGCGGTTTGGGATAATTTTTTTTTGAATCATTTACCTTCAGAAATCGAAATCGGAATTAATTCATTAATATTTCCGGCAATTTTTTTATATGATAAAGTCTACTATTTAGAAACAGCGTGGTCTTGGTTATATCAGTTGAATAGTTAAGTTTGATGGAATAACATGATAAAACTCCTTTTTTTTGTTGAAATCTAAAATGTTTTAAAAACCAATAAAAACATAGGCTTTAGAAGCTTGATATGCAACTGCACAAAGAATAAAGCTTGAGGAGCAGGTATTATTTTTGAACAAGTGGAGATATGGGAGTAATATTTATGGTTCAACTATAAATTATGATTTTCTTTGATTAGAAATGAAAAGGAGGATTAAGAGAAAAAGTTCTCTGGAAAATATTAAAGAATCATCTCCACGTACTATTTTATATATGCTCATATTCACTTCTGAAATCTGAAATCATAGATTGAAGAATTTTGTATAAGAATTCCCACTAACATTTTATATATCTTCTAAGAAACTGAATTTTTGCCACTAACTCAAATTTTCTAATCCCTATATCTTTGCAACCTGATGGTGAAAACCTTTTTTATTTCAAACTTAGACTATTAAATCTACCAGAGCTCATAGGTTGAAATATCAATTGGTCTTCGACCTTAGGTTGCAAAGATATTGGGATTATAAAATCAGTTCCGTTATATGTGCAAAAGAAAATTTGGACTGATGAATGTTGGACTAGAAGTCGTGTCATAAGCGCGCAAAGATGGGGTTTAATCTAAAGCAGATTTTATTTTTATTTGAAATCTTGCATTATTTGGAACATAACTTAGTTTTCTGAATAGATATTTCTAAAATAGTTTTGTTTAAATCCTTGCCACCAAATAACTTTGCTTTGCTCACTTTTTGGGTGGAAAATCTAAACTATAGAGAAGTCACGTGGTCGACAAGTCGCACCAGTAACTTCGCATACATTTGACCTTGTTCCTAATGGTCATATCGGAGGGGAGGGGGGTTGTCATGCAAAGCAATGTTTTTGTACTGTTGTAACATCCTGCTTTCTCAGGGCTTAAACTCTTAATTCATTTTAAGGAACTGAGTTTTAACCACAAACTTAAAATTTATAATCACTATATCTTTGCAACCTCTAAGGTTAACATCTTTGATATTTCAAATTATTTTATCTAACAGAATTTTATATCTTGAAATAGCAAAGAACTACACAATGATATAAGGATTTTAAAATCGGAGTTCGTAGGAAAAACTTTTTCCCTAAAAAGTTTTCTCCCCTATGATAAAGACATTGACTTTTTTTTAGTTAAAAGTAAAATAACTTTCAAAAATTAAAATCTTCTTATAGTTTTAAAGAAAAATTATTATTTTTACACTTCTTGTATCTGTTATAACATTTTTGTTCTTGTTACAGATGAAAGACATGATCTTGACATCAACACAGACACAAGATTATCATAAACAAATATTAAACTTTTAGAAATACATATACATATAAGCATAGAACATGTATATGCTACAGACATCATATTTTCTAAAGTTCATTTCGTTAAGTTTTATTTGTTTTAAAAACAATTTCTTTTTTGAAGAGATATACGAGAAAATAAGTTTTGAAATGCCTAACCGAACAATATGGCTTCTTTTACTAAGATTGATGTAAAGTATAAATCAAATGGAGGAGTTACAATGGCGCAAACTCATACAACTTTGTGGTCTTAATTATGTAGAGATTGCAGTGATATATAAAAATACCTCAATATATTAAACATAAAGATATAAGCAATGATATTTTAAAGATAGTAGAAAGAAAGACAAAGACCAGACAGAAACTCGGAAAGAAAAACAAAAAAAAAATAAAAAATGAAAGATAACAAATTTACGAAAACAAAGAATCTGAAATAGAAAAATACTCGAACAAAAACAAATTAATTGTTTAGAAACTTTTTATAGGTACATATTACAACATGTCTAACAAATAAAAATAGACAAAAGAAAAGTATCATATCAATAGACAGGAATTTGAATGAACAGACGTCAAAGACATGACACAGAAAAACACGAACGGGAAAAGACACGAATATTGTTCTGTATTCGGGGCGCAAACTTAAATCTATCATTCAACAAACATTGTGCTCAACAAAAACCTAGAACGCGCACTGTAAACCCAAGCACACGAAGCGCGCACAAGAAACATGGATTCCAATTACAAACTTGCAAATCAGTATTTGCATACATGCTGAATATTTTAAGTTGGTTCTCATCAATCATATCAGAAATAACAGATATTTTTATGTTATTTCATAACAGTAAGTGCCAAAAAGCAAAATGAGCAATAACTTTTATTTCATTTTTAAAAGCCTTCTGACTTTTCCAAGGTTCCGCACAAATCTGAAAAGTTTTACTTTCCAAATCGTTTATTCTAAACATTTCCTTTCCTCACACTAGGCCAAATTTTAACCGTTAGAAAAGATAAATGCAAAAAAACGCTCCAAAAACTATCGTTTTTTTTGGTTTTTTCCCCCATATATTTTTTCTTAGGATACACATTTTGTATAATTTTAAAATGTTAGATATTGATCACTGTTTCTTGGTGCCTTTGCAAATTAAAAAAAAATTCTTAAAAATCGGAGAAAACCGAACCAAGTTAAATTGCACATTTCTTGATGAGATTCAAATAAGTTAGACCACATTTTGTAAAGCTCTTTAGACCGTTTTGGGATACACTTTTTAGCAGATATGACCAACCCTCATGCCTTCTCCAAATTTCCATTTTTATTGGGACATCCTGTATGGACTTGAAAATGAAAAAATATATTTTTACCTCCAGAGTTTTGAGTTTGTTGTTGAGCTCATTTACTTCCTCTTCAGTCTTACTTTCACGATTTTTAGCCTCTCTCATCGACTAAATTAAAAGGACTGTAAGCGTCATTTTTAAAAGTAATCGGAATTTTCACATTTGAAAAACAATTTTTTTTACAAAACATAATTTTTGTTTTATACAAAAATTCCAATTTAAAAATACGGTTTCTCTGGAATATTATTGTTTGACTTTCTCTTTTGTAATTTATCCAATTTATCCGATAAAGTAATTTCCTGCTCCGAACCAATTAGTTTTAGATTGATTTCAGATCAAGCCGATTTCAGGCGTTTTTACTTGGGATTGATTGTACGCGGTGCTAACCTTAATCTCTCATCTAATCTCTGCTGATTACTGATTAAACTTCGTTCAATCTCCAAACAAACTGATTATTTGAAGGTCCTTTGCTTTACAAAAAAATACTTTCATTCCTTTTTTAAATCATCTCCCCCCCCCTCTCCCACCTCTTGTTCTCTCTTAATCTGTTACAGATCTGTCTAATCCTATTACGATCTATCATTTCTGTTTATTCGAAATATTAAAATATCACAGGTCTACGTCATCAAGTTAGAAAGGAATTGAGTCTTTGTCACAAACTCTGATTTTCTAATCCCTATATATTTGCAACACAATGTCTTACACCTCTTATATTTCAAACTATGAATTCTGTTAGATTCAATAATCTAAATTTTGAAATATCAAAGGTTTAGCTCATCAAGACCCAATTCCTTTAGAATTTGCGGCGAAAATTCAGTTCATTTAAGAAAAAAGGATTTTCATTGTTTTTGCGTGATGACCCAAAAGATAGTTTTTAACTTTACACAACAATTTCTAGTCCGAGCCACATTCTCCTCATTTTCTGTTAAATATGAAAAGGACGAGGATTTCGAGATGGCTCAGACAAAATAATAAGGAGAATGTGGCTTGGACGAAAAGTTGCTCTGGTTGGCCTTCCTCCCCTCAGTTTGATCTAAGGATACAAATTCTGAAAATATTCTCACCAATTCCATAGCATCACACCGATCCATGAGATTATCCTTCTCCGCCTTCATAGACTGCATCTTCTTCTTTATAGCCTCCATCCTATATATATATATATATAGTCAAGTACAGGGAGTCCTAAAAAATGTGATTAGGATTCTTAAGCCCCGGAATACAAGTACAAATAAAGGTACAAGTACATGTCATGAACATGTACAAGTGCATGTACATAAAAATGTACAAGTACATGTATATGAACATGTACAAGTACATGTATATGAACATGTACAAGTACATGTATATGGACATGTACAAGTACAAGTACAAGTACAGGTACAAGTACAAGTACAAGTACAAGAACAAGTACAAGTACAAGTACAAGTACAAGTACAAGTACAAGTACAAGTACAAGTATAAGTACAAGTACAAGTACAAGCACAAGTACAAATACAAGTATGAGTACAAGTACAAGTACAAGTAAAAGTACAGGTACAGGTACAGGTACAGGTACAGGTACAGGTACAGGTACAGGTACAGGTACAGGTACAGGTACAGGTACAGGTACAGGTACAGGTACAGGTACAGGTACAGGTACAGGTACAGGTACAGGTACAGGTACAGGTACAGGTACAGGTACAGGTACAGGTACAGGTTCAAATACAGGTACAGGTACAGGTATAGGTACAGGTACAGGTACAAATACAGGTACAGGTACAGGTACAGGTACAGGTACAAATACAGGTACAGGTACAGGTACAGGTACAGAAAAACAAGACGGACAAAGTAAAAGTTAAATAGAAGAAATTGTGTTTTGTCAGTATTACCTTAAAGAATTTTTTTTTGTGATTTTTAAAAATCTTCGAACTTATTTAAAACATTTATAAAATAACTAAACAATTGCCACAAATCATTATTTTCTAATTACTGTATCTTTGCATTGTGATAAATTCTGCTTACATCGTCTTATATTGAAATATCAAAGATTTACACCATCAGAATGCAAAGATAAGGATATTAGAAAATTATAGTTTGTATCGAGAGCTCAGTTCTTTTAGGTATGTATTTGTTTTAATAGGTTTACAACTCCTATGTTACGCAGATTTAAAATTGAATAATTATATACGCAGCAAGATTACGCATAAGTTATTAGTTAAAGATCAATCAACACTCAAATATTAGTAAATATGGAAAAAGAGAAAAGTTTAATTTACAAAAATTATATTTTTTAGAGTAAAAATGTTCTCACCTTAATGTTTAAACGCCATGCAATCTAAACTACAGAATGTGCGTGCAGAGTGCGCTGTGAGCACCGATCGAGTTATTTATATAATTTTACAATATTTAAATTTTTACATGTTGTTGTTAAACACCGTTTTTAAGTAGGGCAATATTGCAAGTTTCAAATAAACTGTCGGAAAAGGACCATAACCGATTCACAACAGTATCGTTTAGACCTTCCTCTGAGTAAAAATGATGAAGAAATTCTTTTTTTTATCTAAAAATCAATAATTTTTAAATTGTGTTTTTCCTATAAAAAAGACAAAAAAAATACCAAATTTTATTCTTTAATGATAAAAAAATGACAAACTCCCTTTTGTTGCTCAGATTAAGGTTAGGGTACCGTTGTGAATCAAGAAATGCAGTAATTTTTAAAATGGAGGTCACATAAAGATAAGTCGACTGTCCTGACAGTAAATATAAATTTAGAGTTAAAACTTAAATCTGGTTTACACTTTAGTACATTAATTTAATACAATTAACATTTGTTAAGTTTTATCTATACAAGGGCGGGGGAAAATATTTATATAAACACTTTTTCCCACCCTTTGTAATAACATGCAGTTTGCATTGTGTGAATATTAACTATCTAATTTAAATCACATGCTTTGTAAAAATTCACAGTTTAAAAAAATGCCATTGTAGTAATTCGGGGAAAATTGAAAAATTGATTGATTAAAAAAATCTGGGAAACCTAGGGAAATGAGGGAAATTGAGGTGATTTAAGTGCTAGGGAGGGAGGAGGAGGGAGAAGGAAGGATACCTTTACGTGAAGAGAAAACAACAAACTGAAAACAATACTCCAGTTGGCCGAGCAGGCTGTCCTGACCGGCCACCAGTAGCTGCCCTGACCCCAGCCAGCCTTCTCAGAAAGGGGGGGTAATATTGTTTGTGATGAGGGGAAGGTGGGGAATAGCAATCATAATTGTATTGATAAATAAGTAGCAGGGAATATAGATGGTGAATTTGCAAGAGAATTAAACCGTTAAATTCCCTAAAGACGGGATTTTTAGAATTGAGGAATTAAATGGTGTCTTGAAAGTTGAAACATTTAATTTATTACCAGCCGAAGTACACATAATGTTTTAAATAAAGCCTTATTTTTCGACCATGTCAGGGGATTTTATTTTGTGTTTAAATATGCATCTTAGATTGGATGCTAAAAACTAAGTAGCCCCTGATTCAACATGTTTACACAACTTAGAATTTTTAAACCAAGCTAAAACATTTCCGTTTAAATCAATCTGATCGGACAAACCATGAATATACGTATATATGTAAATACCTTTTTGTATATTTATATACTTTTGCACTATATTTGTCTACATGTGTTGCATATACATCAACTTTTTGTATAATAGCCTGGGAACCCAGCTTTGTCTTGAAACGAAGCTTTTTTTAAGAGCCAACCTTTGAAACTAATAACTTTTAAATCAAGCTAAGAACATTCCCGTGGTTCTATAAAAATTTTTCGTATTTGCATTTTTTTGTTTTGTATATACTAGTGTTATATTGTATATAGTGTCATGTTAAACTAGTATTGTATATACTGGTGTTGTTTTGTATATACTTGTGTTAAATAAACTTGTGTTGTATAAACTTGCGTTGTATAAACTTGCGTTGTATAAACTTGTGTTGTAAAAACTTGTGTTGCATAAACTTGTGTTGTATAAACTTGTGTTGTAAATACTTGTATTGTATATGTAAACTTGTATTGTATAAACTTGTGCCTGTAAAAACTTGTGTTGTATAAACTAGTGTTGTATAAACTTGTGTTGTATATACTTGTATTGTATAAACTTGTATTGTATAAACTTGTGTTGTAAAAACTTGTGTTGTATAAACTTGTGTTGTATATATTGTATTGTATATACTTGTGTTGTATACACTTGTGTTGTATAATGCTTAGTTTTCATGTATAGCTAGTGTTAAAATGAAGAGCTCCACTATGCATGAATACTACTGTGAACCATATCCCTAATGTAACCCTGTTTCAAAAGTCGTCTCCGACAAATTGTATCTCCGTTGAATACTCCGTACTCCGGCCATCCGCCAAACCAAACCTTGCCAAGGATTTTACATAAATAACCTCATGGAGCTAGTAAAACTTAAAGTGCATTAAAAAGAACCTATTTAAACACAATTTTCAGTGAATCATTTACATATAAACAGTGAACTTATTTAACCAGATAAATATTCATTTCAGAAGAATTAAATTGCTTTAGACTTCAGTACAAACAACTTTTCGCCGTACCACAGTTTTCTAGATCGTAAGTTCATGTTTGATTCACAATGGTACCCATTTAAAATATTTCATTCATTAATTCCCATCGGTACCTTAAAATATTTCTTGATCGATTCACAACAGAACCTTTCCTTTAAAATTCCTATTTATCAGTTTCAATAAACATTTAATTAGTTGTAATCAAATAGTTACATTTTATTAACAATTATTGTTCACATTTGTTCGTCAATAACAATCTGTATTGTAGGAAACTTCGTTACTGAATAAACATTTTCAAGAAGTTCTCATCTATGTGTGTCTGGTAGAAAAGAGTGTTTCCCTAACCTATTTGCCTTTGGATTTGTCATTCTTCGAGTTACCTATCCTTTGCTTCAGTACATCCCGCTTCGAGTAACTTTTCCTTTTGTTCAGCTCACAACTACATATTACTATGCATACTAAAGAGCATATTGTGTACAACGGATTTCCTTCCTTAACTCTTCCTCATATCTCTAACAGGGTGGTATAAAGGGAAGTACAACCCCTCCATCTCTAATAGGGTGGTATAAAGGGAAGAACAACCCCTCCATCTCTAACAGGGTGGTATAAAGGGAAGTATAGCCCCTCCATCTCTAACAGAGTGGTATAAAGGGAAGAACAACCCTTCCATCTCTAATAGGGTGGTATAAAGGGAAGAACAACCCCTCCATCTCTAACAGGGTGGTATAAAGGGAAGAACAACCCCTCCATCTCTAACAGGGTGGTATAAAGGGAAGTATAGCCCCTCCATCTCTAACAGGGTGGTATAAAGGGAAGAACAACCCCTCGATCTCTAACAGGGTGGTATAAAGGGTAGAACAACCCTCCATCTCTAACAGGGTGGTAAAAAGGGAAGAACAACCCCTCCATCTCTAACAGGGTGGCATAAAAAGAAGAACAAACCCCTTCGTCTCTCCAACGTAGAAAAGGTATAGCTAGCCTGCGTTCGGAGAGATAATATACAAATGTTTTTGGGAGACAAAATACACTTTTTTAAAATGTGTTTATATGCAACGTTCCTGACATTCAGTGTCGTTTTTGCTCCTGTTTTTAGTCATAATTGTATTTTTTTGGCTTATGAAACTGTTAAATTGTCCCTTCGTACAATATAAAATTAGGCTTTTAATCTTCTTTTGTATTTGCAAACATTTTCTGTTTGTACAAAAACAAAAAAGCTCGCGGATATTATAAAAAACTGTCGTGGATTTGTTGAATTTATTAAAAATCGAATTTTGAACATCTATGAACCTGTCAAGTGAGGTCCCATATAAAATTTGGGCCTGATCGGTTCAGCCGTTTTGACGTTTATCGGATACAAACAGACAAGCAAAGTACGTGTATATTACTAGGCTTTTCAGTCTATTTCAATTGCACATTTTTTCTTTGTATGCATTGTGAAATAAAAACAAACAAAAAAGATAGAAGATTGGAAAGAAGATAGATAGAAGATAGATAGATCAAATGTGCACAGAACATTTTATGGAACATTTTTTAGGTTAGCTATTGACTTTAATACCATTAGTCATAGACAACTCCATGGGCCATGTAAGGTCCCATACAAAATTTGGACTGATCGGCACGACATCTAATAGGAACAAACAAACCCTCAGTCATTTAAACATGAGTTAAACAATTGCAATTACTTTCTCTTGTAATGAGTATTTTGCATTTTATTCCGAAATGATCACGCTACTCTTCTTATTTTCTCTTTATTCCTTGACTACTTGACTTAAAGGGACTGTTTTCAAAGTTTGTTGTTACCTGGTGGATACAAACCGAACATCGGGTCATTTTTATTAAAGTTTTAAAGATCAAAGGTGCACACTATCAGGTTACAAAGAAATAGAGGTTAGAATATTTGAGCTTGTAGGAAATACTCAATTCATTTAAATAATCCTTTCCGCAATTTCCTTATTTCAGTTTCCCCGCATTTTTTGTTTCTAGTTTCCAATTGTATTATGTTCAATCGTAACTAAACTGTTTCTTTAAGAGGGAGAAAATCTTGTTCTGTGACGGATTCGCTCCAATAGTGATGAATCATTGCTCCAGATGATTTAAGCATACGGATATATACCATTCTAAACCATCATATAGACTTTCTTACAAGTAAAGACAATAAAATCCCACCATGTTTAAAGTTTTCCATTTTAAGTTCAATATTAATTTGATGGTTTATTTTACCCCCAATTGTGTATTTACTAAATATATTGTTAAAATTGGGGGTCGCTAATATGTCAGGAGAAAAAAATGTTCAATTATGATTTTATTTATTCATGCAATTTTTAACACAGCTTAATACATTAATATTAATTTTCAGTATTTATTTCAGAATTGATTATTCTATATTAGCTCAAAACATAGGGAGTGCAAGTTGATGTCACTTAAATGCACTTTAAAAAATATTTTTAACCCTTATATTGATGACAATACGTGTATATTACACATATCGTATAGTATCGTGTTTTTCCGCGTCTCCTGTATATTGAACACCCCTGTATAAGTCTCCTGTATATTGAATACCCCTGTATAAGTCACAAACTATAACGGTATATTTAGTGTATAAAAAGGATAAAGAATTTACTCCGGAAGTTGTTTATTTTTGAACCCAGGATGTTGGGCGTAGTCGCATCCTTTCCTTCTTAATATATAATATTTGTGCACAAATATTGCCCATTTTTGCACTTTTGTTGCTTCAACTTGATATTTCATTGAAAAGGCACTCCTAGAAATATATTTTAGAAACGGGATTTTTTTGTATTTTGCAAACAACAGAAGTTTTAAATTAGAGGAACAAAGTAATCTGTAATCTGTATGTGTAATCTTTAATTTGTAATCTGTAATCTGTATTTTGTAATCTGTAATTTGTAATCTGTAATTTGTAATCTGTAATCTGTAATCTTTAATGTGTAATGTGTAATCTGTAAGTGTAATCTGTAATCTGTATTCTTCAATCTATAATGTGCAATCTATAATCTGTAATCTTTAATCTGCAATCTGTAATCTGTAATCTGTAATTTGTAATCTGTAATCTTTAATCTGTAATCTGCAATCTGCAATCTGTAGTCTGAAATCTGTAATCTGAAATCTGTAATCTTTAATCTATTAAAGTGTAATTTTCAATGATAGTCTCGAAATTGCAGAAAAATTAATCTTCAATCTTTAATCTGCCCAATTTGATATTTTCACAAAGGAGGAATTAATGAATGAATGAATGATACAATGAATAATATGATAAATGAATACAATGAATAAAGTATTACATAGCTTTAAACCATGTCTAGAATACTTTTATCTGTATCCAACCGATATCATAGATAAACAAAAGAGACTGTTTACATCTTTCATTTTCATCTGCATATAGATTTTCCTAAACAAGGGGTGTAGGGCAACCCACCTTAATCTTGAGTACGAGCCACATTCTTCTTAATTTTTTTTCCGAGCCACATTTTCATCATTTTTAGTTTCAGTTTATTTCTATAGATACATTAGCAATGCGTGATTTGCCAAAAATTGTTTCTTTAAAATGTTGGTCTACAAAAGAGGAATGAATATCGAACGAGTATTTTGATGTGTCTTGGATGCAAAGATGAAGCGAAAGATTGATGTTACTTTGTAACCCCACCCACCCCCCTCTCTTTGACCCACCTAGGCTACTAATTATTTTCTCTGCCTAGAACTGGACCCTGGTGCCATCCTAGAATGAATATAATGTCTAGGTAATTTTTTAACCAATCCTTGGCGCGCCGCACCCTTCTTTCAAACCAAGGCTAACTCAAAACTAATGAATTAGCATAAAGGAAACTTTTAATGTTGGTTTGTTCTTTTCTTCTCAGCTACTCGCAAACTACAAATTTGATTGGGTTTGCACGAGCTAATTGCAAATTTCAAAACAATATAATCGTATATCAATTTCTAATAGCATATGGATAATATTGCATACTAGCTTGGGAACCCAATTATGCCTGAAAACCAAATTTTCTTAATTCAATTCAAATTCAACCAACTCAATTTAGAATATTCAAACCAAGCTAAGAACATTCCCGTGGGTCTACCGAGTTCCCCAATCAAATTGGTGAAAAGGTTCACCAATTATGTTCGGACATACACGCAAGGAAACAGAGATTACTACTAATATATAAGAAATTATTTTTTTTAACGCAAATTTTTGCAAATATTCCTGAATAAAGATATTTGTGGACCTGAAAGTTCGTTGTGCGCACAGGAACCTGTTTTAATCGATTGGTGCGCGTAATTCCTTCCTTGGTCAGTACAGCGCGAGTTGTAGCGCAGTGAAGACGTGCACACAAGAGCGCGGAGTTACCGTGCGTAGAAATATAGAAAATAAGCTTGATAGTTTAGTTAAATATTGTGACCGACGCAATTATTAAAAGTGATTTTATCCGATATTTTTCGAAATTTTTTACTTTTATTTTTTTTAATTATTTAATTTTTTACCCAATTTACCTCCCAGTATACTCATAGTATTAATATCTACCTTCCGGGCAATATTGCAGTTAAATTTCTTAATGGTGTTATAAGATGGTTAATGTTTAGTGTGTGCTATACTTTCTATTTATTTTGAATATTATTATAAACAAGTAAGAAATGTGAAGAGTTCTTGTTTTAAAGATTAAAGGGACTGTTCAGGTAATTTCAGGTGACTCTCCATTTTAAACAACAATATTATTCTTGTTTTCTGAAAGTTGATAATAATAAGTATGGTTTCACTATAAAGTGACTTGTAGATTTCTGCAGCAGAGGAAAGTGTAAATGATACCAGTGTAAATCGAACATGCAGTTATTTAAAACGGAGGATTGCGTTGACAGTCCCTTTAATATGGAAAATTGATTAAGATTCTTTTTTTAAAAGATCAATTAGAAAATTTAGATAAAGCATTGGATCTAGAAAACCTGTTTTTTGTTTAGTTTCTTGTTTTTTCGGATTTCTTTATTCGACTTTAAAATGTTGTTTTGTTATCAGGTAGAATTGTTAAAACATAAACAAGTTTAAGATTCAAAATTCCTGAATTTTTTTTCTTCTCTTTTGGTTAAAACCTCATATTTTTCCAGTCCTAAAAGATTAAATTGAGTCTTTTAAATCATATATTTTCCCAATAAATTAACTAGATGTGCTTATGTCAATTCTAGTTAGATTGAAAAATAATAGTTTTGAAATTTAAAAAACTTTTTTTATTCAGTTGAAATATTTTTTTATTTAGTTGAACTATTTTTTTATTCAGTTGAAATATTTTTTTATTTAGTTGAAATATTTTTTTTGCTGCAATGCCTGATTTCAAAGTTGGGCTGAGAAAGGAATTACGTCTTGGTCATATACTAAAATTTTCAAATCCTTTTATCTTTGCAACCGGATGGTGTAAATTTTTGATATTTCAAACATGGATTATTTGAGTTAACAGAATTCATAGTTAGAAATGTCTAAGCTCTACCACAATGGTTTGCAAAGATATAGGGCTTAGAAAATCAGAGTTTGTGCTATATCTATATATAAATTTGGCTTGTCTGTCTGTTTGTTTGTTTTGGTGTCTGTCTGTCTGTTAGTATCCAATAAACGTCAAAACGGCTGAACCGATCGGGCCCAATTTTTTTGTGGGACATCTAAGGACCCCAGGGAAGGTTTATGAATGATTGAAATTTTAAATATTTGTCTCCATCAAAATTCGATCTTCATTAAATTTTTTAAAATTTTGAAAATCCACGAAATTTTTTGTGAAAATCCGCGAATAATTTTTGTTTTGTTTTACGATGTACACAAAGAGAACATGTTCGCATTTAATTTAGAAGATGGGCGCGCAGGGCCCTATAAGGCTAGTAAACTAAATTTCTATATCAGCATTTCAGTTCTCGGAAATATTTTCACCTGTCTGTAATAAAATATAAAGTAATTGAGTCTTTGCCGCAAGCTCAAATGTTCTAATCCGTATATCTCTGCAATCTGATGGTGTAAACCTATGATATTTCAAACTTAGATTATTTGATCCAACAGAATTCATAGTTTGAAATAGGTCTACGACTTTGGGTTATTAAAATAAAGGGATTAGAAAAGTAAAGGCTCAATTCCTTTAATATTTTATGAAACGTTCAATTTGATCAAAATTTTAAAATTAGAAAAAAAATGTTATTTCTTCTTAATCTTTTCACAGATTTTTTCCCAAGTATGAATCAATTAATCAAGTTTAATCAAAGCTAGAACTGGACAGAACATTTATCAATATAATGGCTGAAACCTGCAGATTTAGACCATACGTCGTTGCAGTTTGGAGGGGGGGGGGAGGGGTCATAAATAAAGGTTGTCATCATAATTAGATTTGGCACTACATAAGAGTATCTTGACAAATTTAAAATTGTATTTTTTTATCTTTGTATAAAATTTGATTAAAAAATACTTCAGGCATATTTACACCATGAAACTGTCTCATTAACTGTTTGATTTAAACGACAAATAGAAAAAAGTTTAATTTATAGAGTATACATCAACAGATTGCTTATGGTAATGTTTATCAAGAGAGTCTACACCCTACCACTCCTTAAAGTCTCAATTTTGAATAGTACGAAATCCAGTCTAAAATAATATAAAATTAAACACTCAATTTTTATAATTAAATTATTCTGTACATGATCATTGTTCTTGAACCTTGAAATTCCGTCCTTCCAAACTCCATTAGTAATCAAACAATCACGGTTTGACACTTGTGCAATACGTACAGGGAAACCCGTAAAATTGTGGAAAAGGAAGACGACTGCTAAACTAAAATTATGACTTTAAATAGTCCAATGGACACAGACCCATTTCACTAAATAAGTTGGTTCTCAAACAGTGGTAAAATTATTTGCTTAAAGCACCATCAAATTCACAAAACTGTTTAAATGTCGTCTTCCAATTGTACACTTTTATGGGTGTCACTCTATGTATATATTAATGAATTGTTTGCTACGTTATATGCAATATACATTGGTTTAGTTTGTTACGTTAAAACAGTTCGACAATTTTGTCACGTACTTAAAATAGTTTGCTGCGTTACAATTGTCACAATAGTGTTGCACAATAATTACAATAGTTTAAAAATAATTTTTTATAATTAAAAATAAAAAACAATAATGTATCGTGATATCCTTTGCAGCTAGAAACTCCGGAATGTTTCCAATGGCAAAACTCCGCAAATGTGAAAATATTTCTCAGTTTTCCCACAGTTAATTTATAATCCTGGGGGCCTATACACCTATCCTGTAAACACATAGAGTCAAAGCGAATCAGACAAAACATATTTAAACAAAAAGAATTTTTATTTGTTTTATTTGAAGGGTCAGGGGCCAAACTATAATGGTCAAATCCCAATAACTTATAGAATCCACTTTTTAAAAATTAAAAAAAGTTTTAGCAACAAATTCCTCAAAACATTTTTTTGCATTTGTATGTTTTATGTGCAATATTGTGTTTGTGTAAAGTTTATTTCCTGTTTTGACCGTGTGCATATGCACACAAAACTGACTTGCGTATTATTCTTTAAAAAAATGCTTAAAAAAGTTTTAGTATGTTTGTCGGGATTTGTTGGTTTGACCTTTTCCCCTTAAACATATAGGATACACATACAACGGGGAATATCTTAAAAGCGTCATAAATGCGTAGATAATACGCTTCAATTTAAACCTGGGTCAGGTCAGGCCATAGAGATGGAAGAGAATAGGTACTGACGCATCTCTATAATGGCACCTAATGGTACCTGCACTGTATTCCACCACTTAATAAAATTGTACTTAAATAAATGGTATGGGATGATAAATGTATACTGTGTGCATATAAAAATGTTGTCATTAAATGTAATTTTGTGCCGAAATAACTTAACTTTTCTCTTTGTTTCCTCTCGTTAGATCAGGTCAATCCGTAAATAATCGTTAATAGGCATACTTAGAGGCCATAGGCCAAACTAATCAAATCGAAAAAAAGGATTCAAGGAGTTTTAAAAGATTTAAATTTTCAAGATTTCTATGTGATCAATATTTGGTTTTACCCAATATTTGGTTTGAATGTCGTAAAAGACTGGATTTCATCATTTTATAGTTTTAATATATGAAGACGTGATTTGTGTTTAAATTTAGCAACTAAATAATAAGAAATATCTAATAAATTTTTAAATATTTTTAATTTGGGTGGAGAGGATTAGGGTCTGGTTTAGGACCAGGGTTTTTTAGGTTTCAGCTCCGCGAGAAGGTTTAAGAGTCAGGCTTACGCTCCAGGGAGGTTTAAGGTTATTTTAAGATCAGGTCTAAGCTCTCCGGTAGAAGTTTAAAGTTGGTTTAAGATCAGGTCTAAGCTCCGGTTAAAGTTTAAGGTTGGTTTAAGATCAGATTTAGGCTCCGGTAGAAGTTTAAGGTTGGTTTAAGATCAGGTTTAAGCTTTAAGAGATAGTTATAGATTGGTTTAGGATCAGGTTTAAGCTCCAAGAGAAGGTTTAAGGATCAGGTTTAAGCTCCAAGAGAAGGTTTAAGTATCAGGTTTAAGCTCCAGGAGTCGGTAATTGGTTGGTTTAGGAGCAAGTTAAAGCTCGAGGAGAAGTTTTAGGATCAAGTTTGAGTTTCAGGAGAAGGTATAAGGTTGGTTTAAACTGCAGGAGAAGGTTAAATGTTAGTTAAAGATAGGGATTAAGCTCCAGGAGAAGGTTTACGGTTGCTTAAGTTTAAGATTTAAGCTTGAAGAGACTCCAAGAGGGTTGTTTTAAGATCAGGTTTAAGCTCCAGGAGAAGGGTTAAGGTTGTTTATGGATCAGGTTTAAACTCTAGGAGAAGGTTTAAGGATGAAGCGCTAGGTTTAAGCTCGGGTTGAATTCTAAGTTTAATCTATATGAATAGGTTTCATATTTCTATATGAGAGGGTTTAAGGTTTAGGAAAAATCGGTTTTATGCTTTAGGTTTGAAGCTTGTTAAAGCTGCAGGAGGGAGTTTAGGGTTGAGGTTAGGATCAGGTTTAAGGTTGAAGAGAAATTCTTTCTTGTAATCTATTAACTCTGCTGCATTATGTATCCTTCTCCTAGTATACACACAAGCACAGGGTCAAACAAGGGTTTAAACTAGACCGGAGATAAGTCGACAACCGTTTTTATCAAAAGCAACAAATTGTTGATCCGTTTCCGATAAAAATATTAATTCTCTGAGAAAAGGTATTCTTCAAAAATCTTTTAACCCAAAAAAGTTGTCGCAGTTTTCAGTTTAGGTGCACTGTATGCACTCTGCATATACAAGTAAATAAAGAATATTCCAGGGTTCAAGTTCTCTAGTTTCAATGTTGCGAAATCCTGGTCAACCGTTCAATAAATCCACCCCTTGTCCTTCCTTCTCCTCCCATCGTCCTCCCCTTGTATTCCTTCTCTTGTCATTTTTAGTTCGTTCTCCTTCCATTGTCCTTCTCCTCACATCTCATCGTCCTTCTCTTCTCTCCCATTAACCTTCTTTTCCTTTCTACTGTTCTTCCTTCTCCGCTCTTTGTCCTTCTCCTCCCATCGTCCTTCTCTTCTCTCCCATTAACCTTCTTTTCCGTTCCACTGTTCTTCCTTCTCCGCTCTTTGTCCTTCTTCTCCCATCGTCCTTCTCTTGTCGTTCTTTTTTTGTTATCCTCACTTCGTCCTTCTCCTTCCACTGTCATTTCTACTCCACTCTTTGCCCTTCTCTTCCCATTGTCCTTATGTTCTCTCCCATCGTCCTTATTTTCTCTCCCACCGTCCTTCTCTTCTCTCTCATGGTTCTTCTTTTCTCTCACATCGTCATTTTCTTCTTTCCCATCGTCCTTCTCTTGTCATCCTTTGTTGGTTCTACTTCCCTCTCGTTCCAACTTCGTCCTTCATTTCTTAATCGTTGTCTTTTTCTTCCCTCCCATTGTCCTTCTCCTCCCTTCCGCTGTCCTTTCTTCTCTTCCCTTCGTCCTTCCATTTCACCCGTTGTCCTTCTCCCTTCCGCTGTCCTTTCTTCTCTTCCCTTCGTCCTTCCATCTTCACCCAATGTCCTTTCTTTTCTCCCATTACCCTTTTTTCTCCCATCCTCTTTCCCTTCTCCGCCCTTTGTCTTCCCTTCGTCCTTGCCATGCCATCTTTCGTCCTTCCCTTTCCACTCATGGTCTTACTTCTTCTTCCTTCGGAAACATTTTTTCTTCTTTAATTCTAATAAATTTTTCCCTAAATGATTTTTTTGCAAACTTTGGTTTCTCCGCATAAAATTCAGGTCTTCTTCCATGCTTCTTCTCTTTTTTTCTAACTTTCTTCTTCTCTTTATTTACTTTTCTTGTTTTAATTTTATATATATATATATATATATATATATATCTAATATACGGAAGTATTATCTTATCATTAATTATACTTTATGATTTTATCATGGAATATGTTTTTTCTTCATTGTTTGTTGTTCATCGTTGCACGGGATTTTTTATTTTGAAATTTTTCTCCAATTAATTTTGACCTTATTATAGTTCTTAACTCAGTGAAGTCTTTAAATTTAAAAGACTTCATATCTTTATGAAAGAAAGGCTTTAGGTGGGGCAACATGTTGGATACAAGGAGGGGTTTAGGGAGAATAAAATAATTTCTAGGATTCCAAGTTTACAACTAGGTTCCGGGAAAATAAAATTGGCTGAATCGTGATCTGTAAATATTAACGGTAAAATATATCATAATGCAATTCCTTCACCTAACAGGATCCCGGTAAACATCCCATCCCCCCTTCCTTCTTCCATAATATCTTCCTACTCCCTTCCACCTTCCTTCTTCCATAACATCTTCATACTCCCTTCCACCTTCCTCCTTCCATAATATCTTCCTACTCTCTTCCCTCCTTCCTCCTTCCATAATATCTTCATACTCCCTTCCCTCCTTCCTCCTTCCATAATATCTACCTACTCTCTTTCCTCCTTCCTCCTTCCATAATATCTTCATACTCCCTTCTCTCCTTCCTCCTTTCATAATATCTACCTACTCCCTTCCACCTTCCTCCTTTCATAATATCTTCCTACTGCCTTCCACCTTCCTCCTTCCATAATATCTTCCTACTCCCTTCCACCTTCCTTCCTTCTAAAATTGCAAACTTCACTACAAATTTTGCAACTCCCCCTGTAATCATACTTGCTAGTAATTTAAGCATTAAATTGCATTTATATTTATTTTTCAGAAAGGATAAATATGCACAAGAGGCGAACAATTTGAGATTTAGGTAAGAAAACTGTTTTAAAATTATCCGGAAACGTTGGCGTTATTTTTGATCTGGTATCCATTACCCTTTGCTCAAACCCCCCGAGTCATCTTAGGGTTTAAATCATGAAAATCATTCAAATATTTTTCCTTAAAAATATCTTAAAACACTCCTTAGTCCTCAAGGTCGACGTTAAATCCAGTGAAATTTCAAAAAGATTTTAAGTTGAATCGAAAAATGCTGTCAAAATAACCTCCCTTCCCCTCCTATACAATCTGATCTTTCAACGCTGAATTAAAACTACGAGAAAAGATAATATATCCCGGAAAAGTCCAAAATTACTATTCTGCCCTTGTTTGCATAATTATATGGTTCATGAATTCTTCACATCAAATATTCCTGGTATCAAGAGTTCTAGAATAAAATATGAAAATTTTAGAATTAGAACTTTTAGAAACAACTTTAAAATTCAGAAGTACTGTACCTTTCGATCTGAGAGAAATAGTTCCAGTCCTTCATGTTCATGTAAAAGTTGCCGATCTGAGAGAAATAATTCCAGTCCTTCATGTTCATATAAAAGTTGCCGATCTGAGAGAAATAATTCCATTCCTTCATGTTCATATAAAAGTTGCCGATCGGCGCGAAACTGTAAATGATGTCTTTATTCAAGATGGATTCTTATGCAATGTTTTGAACGACAGGTTTATTAGGCTGAAATAAAAGGAGAAGGTTGGGTTGAGAAGAGAAGGTTGAGAGGAGAAGGATAGGATGAGAGGGATGGAAAGAGATGGACGGGAAGAGAAGAATGGTAAGGTAAGGATGGAATGGGTAGATGAGAAGGTTGGGATGAGAAGGATGAAAGAGTAGGATAAGGTTGGAATGAGAAGGATTAGAGGGTATGATAAGTTTGGGATGAGAAGGATGAGAGGGTATGATAAGTTTGGGATGAGATAGATAAGAGGATAACGTTGGGATGATAAGGATGAGTTGTAAAGGTTGGGATGGGAGAATAAGTTTGGGATGAGAAGGATAAGAGGGTAGGATAAGTTTGGGATAAGGGAATATGGTTGGGATGAGAGAATAAGGTTGGGACGAGAAGGATGGGATTAAAAGGATGAGATGGTAAGATTGGTATGAGAAGGATGAGAGAATAGGATAAGGTTGGGATGAGAAGGATGAGAAGAATGAGAGGGTAGGATAAGGTTGGTATGAGAAGGATGAGAAGGATGAGAGGGTAGGATAAGGTTGGTATGAGAAGGATGAAAAGGATGAGAGGGTAGGATAAGGTTGGGATGAGAAGGATGAGAAGGAAAAGGTCGGAATGGTTGAAATGATTATGACCATGAATTCAACAAAGAACATACTTCAAATAATCGTAAGTCCAGAGTTCTCAGTTCAGCCCCCCCCCCCCCCGGTCGTCTCTTACACAATCAGGTCCCATTACCCCAAACTCCCCACCCTCCTAACCCCCCAACCCAAATCTAACCCGTAGAATATCAACCCAAATGTATTTTATTTCAAATCTAGTTTTTAAGCTGTAGGGCTGATAATAAACTGATCTGAAAGAATGACATTTTAAATCACTTCTTGAACATGATGATTATAAACTGGATTTTGGACAGTGTCTATTACCAGTATTTGAGATTTATATGAAACATGAGAGTTTAAAGACGACTTAAAGATCGTCTTTTATCTCTAAATTAATTTTGCGGCATTCAATAAAACATAGACGAATTAATTTTAGACGTCTCTCCACTGTCATGTTCTGTTGGACACCCTGTATTTTTAAACTAGAGTTGGAGGTGGGGTGGGGGGGGGAACTCGAGGGTCACCTTTTACTTGGTTTAATTTGTACAACTTTGGTTGTTGAAGCACAAAGAATATATTTAAGTGGGATTTGATGAAGGTTCATTAAACTTTGTTATGATCCTCTTCGTTGAGAGTTTAAGTTTATACACTCTTCTTTAAATAGATTGCTGAGCATACCGCGGCCATCATATTTAGCATTTTTTAGAAAATCCCCGGAAACATGATTTAAACTTGAAATGTCAGATATTGAGACCTTGCTCTTAACCAGACCAAACTGAAACAAAATTGAAACAACAAACTCAATTTGAACTAAAACACGCAAAAGGAATTGAGTTTTTACCACAAAAAATGATTTTCTAATCCCTATTCCTTTGTAACCCAATGTCATATTACCTTTCATACTTCAAACTATGAATTCTGTTAGATCAAATAATCTAAGTTTGAAATATCAAACTAAACTAAACTAAACTAAACTAAACTATACTAATAGCAATAGTTAAGTGTATTTGGAGTTGTTACAAAACAAATAGTTTTACTAGACACTTATTAAATAACTAATTCAGTAGAATGGGTCTATTTACACTGCACAATTCTGTTCTGATTCTGATGTCTGGAATATATTATCATCGAAAATAAGTAATCTTATTCAGTTATTGGTTTTTGTATGATGTTTAATTATCCACAAACATTTTCTGTAGATTTGCTGAAATTTTTATTGAAAAGACGACATTTGAAGAATTTAAAGAAATCTAAGAACAAATAATAATAAGAATAAGAAGTTCAATATAATAATGAAAAAGAAATAATTGATTCTATAAACATTGATTTATAGAAAATTTCAATTGAGAAATTTGTTCCTAAACATCTAATTAGTTTACTGTGTAAATAATCATACATATAATTATGAAAAATAATTATTAATTAAATCTATTAAAAATGAAAAATTATGAAATTCAAATAATAATAGGCGCAAACCTAAGTTACTTAGGCTCCTCTGAGATATCATCGTTTTCAGATTGGTTGCGTATTTGCTGAATATGATCTGTTTAAATCTGCTATTTTTATACCAAATTTGGTATATACCGATTTTTGTATAAATCTGACACAGTTTTGTATCAATTACTCAAGACAGGAACATAGGAATATCTGTAGAACTCTTATGGGTCTCGATCAACTTAGGTTTCAGCCTATACCCCCTTTCATTTTTCCTTTACAGTCCCTTTAAGTGAGCATTTTTTCTTCAAGCTGGCATTTTATTCTTTTTAATCAACTATACTGTGTACTTTAAATATGCAGTAAAGATTAACATCTTTTAACTATTAATATTATTATTTTTATAAAGACACAAAACCTAAAAATATGTTGATGAACATTTAATATTGAAAAACATAAATTTTTATTATTTGATTCAAATATTATTACATTTTGTTCCTTGTTCAGGAGGCGAATAATAGTTGAAGAAGGCGGAGAAAAGGCGGAGTAATCATGGGGACCTTATGGAATCATTGGTTCTGGATTACATTAGGTAATTATTGTAAAGAAACTGAGTTCTTGACACAAACTCTGATTTTCTAATCCCTATAAGTTGAAAACCCGATGTCATAGACAACTATTATTCTGTATGATTGAACTATTAAGGTTTTCACCATCAGGTTTCAAAGTTAAAGGAATGAAAAAGGTTGAGTATGTGGCAAAAGATCAGATTCTTTCACTTGTAACATATGTTTGTTGGTTGGTTTGTATTCATACATAAAAACGTTAAAACAACTGAACAGATTTGGGCTATATATTTTGTAGAACTTTCCATGATCCCAGGAAATAAAACAGCTGAACAGATTGGGCTATATATTTAGTAGAACTTACCATGATCCCGGGAAATAAAAAATATATTTTTTTTGCAAGTCATCCATGAAATGAAAATAAAAAACTTAAAACCTTAAAATGTCACTTTTTAAAAAATAATATACGAAAATTATAAGTGACCCTCCATGTAAAGATGGAAATGCCCGATTGTTTCAATGTTTCTGTTTCTTTAAAATGATTATTTTAATTTGTGGTTTCTCTGCGAAAGTGACTTGCGCGTTTCTTGCTTATAAAAAGCAATTGAGAAACTCACAAAAAAAACTTTTCAATTCAGAAAAACGACGATATCTTCCATATTTTTTATCAATTTATGGTTTCAAGAGTACTGTTGTTAATCGGGCATTGTTATCTTTGCATGGAGGGTAACTTGAAATTATGCTTAAAACTACTAAAAACAGATTCTTCAAAAAATGTTGTTCACATTTCAATACTTCACCGATTTCACACTTTTTCTTAAATTTGATAAAACAACGTTTTTGAGTTACAGACAAAAAGACAGACTATGCCCAACAAACAGACAGGCCAGCATACACATGAATAATTTGACAATGTTTAATTTTATGAAAAATATTAATTTTAAGAATAATTTAGGATTGAATTTTGAGCGGAACTAATTAAGATAATTAGTTTATGTACAATTATCGAGCGATTATTGAAAACAAATTAATTTAATTAATAATTAATATTTAATTAGAAATCATTATTTCAGGGTTCGGAGTCTTAGTTACTTTGGTTCCTCATTCTTCAGGAGAATCATTGATAGAACCAGAGGTGATATATCTATCTTATCTTATCTATGTATGTATCTATCTTTTTATCTATCTATCTATCTATCTATATATCTATCTATCTATCTATCTATCTATTTATCTTTCTATCTATCTTTTTATCTATCTACCTATCTATCTATCTATCTATCTATCTATCTGTTAACTTGTTTAATGAGCATGATATAAGAACTATGTTAACATGATTGCAAGAAATTCCCCTTCCTTACAATCCGATCTAAGACATTGATTTGATTTTAGAACAACTACTTGCTTTATTTCTTTTTTTATGTAAATAGAAGAATATACAAATTGTTAAAGATAGATAACTGATATTTTGAGAATGATAAAAAGATTTCATATGAACTTCTTTATAATTTATTTAAAAAAGCATCAACATGTATTCCGAAACTTGTTTTCAATGCTTACCGGTAAGAATTTATTCAGATATTTTGCAAGTTTGCAATATTCAAATATATATGGCTAAGAACTAAACCTTCAAACTCTTGTAAAATTACAAATATTCGCAAAATCATGATTTTGCTAAAATACAAGGTTCTTGAGTAATAAGAAAATTCTAATTAGTTGGAATTTGCATTTGGCGAAAGGTAGTTGATTAATATGTCATAAAAAGGATTACACGGCGGATTAATAAGCTATCATACGGCGAATAATAAAACTGTTTGAAGGCGACCAGTGAAACCTAAAAATTGAATGTCTGTCTCATATGATGATACTAAGGCGGATGATTAAGCTTCCTGATGGCGAATCATTACTGACATGAGGCGGATGATTAAGCTTCTTCTAGTGCATGGAGGTGGGGGATACTTGAAGTTGAAGAAGGATGTTTGGATGAGTCAGGAGAAAATATATACGAGTAGTCAAGAGAAGTGGGAACAAAGACTAGGAAGAAGTGGGAGTGAAGAGTAGAGGAAGTGTTAGTAAAAAACAAACTTAGGAGTAAAAACATAGAAGTAGAAGTAAAGAAAGAAAGAAGTGCGAGTAAAATAATGAAGTAGAAGTAAAGAAAGAAAGAAGTGGGAGTAAAATAAAGAAGTAGAAGTAAAGCATAGAAAAAAATGGGAGTAAAAAACAGAGATGGCAGTAAAAAAGTAGCAGTAAAGAATTGAATGAAGTGTATACAAAAAAATAAGGAGTGTGAGTAGAGAATAGAATGAAGTGTAGGCAAAAAAATAAGAAGTGTGAGTAAAGAATAGAATGAAGTGTAGGCAAAAAAATAAGATGTGTGAGTAAAGAATAGAATGAAGTGTAGGCAAAAAAATAAGATGTGTGAGTAAAGAATAGAATAATGGGTAGGCAAAAAAAGAAGAAGTGTGAGTAAAGAATAGAATGAAGCGTAGGCAAAAAAAGAAGAAGTTTGAGTAAAGAATATAATGAAGCGTAGACAAAAAAATTAGAAGTTTGAGTAAAGAATAGAAGGATGCGTAGGCAAAAAAAAGAAGAAGTGTGAGTAAAGAATAGAATGAAGCGTAGGCAAAAAAATAAGAAGTGTAAGTAAAGATATAAGATAAATCACTGCGATTTAATGGTCTCACGCTCTCAAGCAAAAATCGTTGAGAATTTTGCCAATAACTTCTAAAAAACCAAATCTAACAAGAAGTGCTTTACAGCGCTAAAAGTACATGTAAAGGGCTACAGAAACGCATAAGTGAGTTAGAGCGGTAAAATCTAAGCTTAGGGCGTTGCGACACTTCAAAGTCAGCCCTGTCTTAAAAATTGATGAGACTGTTTATAAGGAGGCTGAATCTATGTGAAATGGAGTAAAGAAACAGAAGTGAGAGTAAAAGAAAAAGCAGGAGTATTAGAACAGAAATAGAAGTAAAAAGAACAGAAGTGGAAGTAAAGCAAATCTAGTTATATAAGTGTGAAATATATAAAAACTTTCCCCCAGTAAAACTGAATAAACAAAAGCTAATTATTCAAATACTTGTTAAATATTCAAAAATGTAAACAAACACAACAAAATTCATGTTTAATATTTTAGAAATTTTGAAAACACAATTTCTCTAATATTCTTGTTCACAAAATATTCTTTATGCTAAACTGTTTCATGCACAACATTTTGCTACAATATTTGTGCGAACTTGGAAAATATCAATTTGACAAACATTGCAAAATGGTGAGAATTTTCAATTCACTATTCGATTTTTTCTAAATTTTTCCACCTCAGTAATGGATTGTAAACCTAATTTCATGAGACTTTCAAAACAAAATAACTAAATATTTAATATTTGTAACGGGTCCCAACCCCCCTTTCCATCAAGTTGCGGTTTCACAAAGAATTAAGATTTCTCTTCAAATAACGTTAAAAAATGCATTCCGCAAAATAGAGTTTGCAAAAATGTCCATTGTCATTAAAAATAATGATTTAAAATTTAATGATTTTATGTGGCATCACACTTCACACGACGCATTTTAAATTTTTGTCATTTTGTTTATTCTTGTCCCTTGGAGAGGCTGGTATTTTTTTTATAAAATAGTGAAAGGCTTCTGTTTTTTATAAAATAGTGAAGAATGCCTTAAGTGATATACAGCACTTCAAGCTTAATATTCTCGAAAATAGACAATTAATTTTTTGTTAAATGCAGTTTTTTTATTGCTATCTATTTTTTTACAGAAATGCTTGAAAGGTTGAATTACTTTTGACATTACCGAGAAATATACAAATTTTAAAGATATCATAAATTTTAAACTGTTAAAAATATATCTCGTCATTTTACCTTATCTCGTCATAATTTCAAATATCATTCACAAAGGAGTTGAATACTAGGATACATGATTTGATAAAAAGTAGGAAAAATAAACTAGTTATTACTTCAAAATTTAGTTTGAAATGTCAAAGATTTACGGCATCAGATTGCATAGATATAAGGATTAGGAAAAAAGCATTTGAGGCGAGTAATCAGTTCCTTTTAGAGCTAAATGATTTGATGAAATAAATCAGATAAAATTCTGCTTGTCATTCCCTTTCCTTTCTTCTAGTAATAAACTATTCACACACACACATGGAAGACGAATTTTTCTTTAAATTCTAAAGAAAATTATATTTTAAAATATTTCACAATACATTTCAGATATAGCTAAATGTTTATTGTGCTTGTCGCGTCAAATCAAGTATTTGAAAAAATATCATGTTGAAAAATGTTAGAATACAAATTTGATAAAAAATAAGTTAAGCTTTACATAAAATACATACTTAAAAATAATAATGGAATGTTGTGTACAGTTTGGGGGAACATGTTCGTGGATTGTGTACAGTTTGGGAGAACATGTTCGTGGATTGTGTACAGTGTGGGAGAATATGTTCGTGGATTGTGTACAGTGTGAGAGAATATGTTCGTGGATTGTGTACAGTTTGGGAGAACATGTTCATGGATTGTGTACAGTTTGGGCGAACATGTTCGTGGATTGTGTACAGTGTGGGAGAATATGTTCGTGGATTGTGTACAGTGTGGGAGAATATGTTCGTGGATTGTGTACAGTGTGGGAGAATATGTTCGTGGATTGTGTACAGTTTGGGAGAACATGTTCGTGGATTGTGTACGGTTTGGGGGAATATGTTAGTGAATTGTGTACAGTTTGGGAGAACATGTTCGTGGATTGTGTACAGTTTGGGAGAACATGTTCGTGGATTGTGTACAGTGTGGGAGAATATGTTCGTGGATTGTGTACAGTGTGAGAGAATATGTTCGTGGATTGTGTACAGTTTGGTTCGTGGATTGTGTACAGTTTGGGAGAACATGTTCGTGGATTGTGTACGGTTTGGAAGAACATATTCGTGGATTTCTGTCAAAACATTGATTTAAAACGCTCAGTTCTTCTTGTATTCATATCTCCGAATAATTTTCAGGTTTCATTAAATATTCAGATTTATTTAAAACCAATCTCAGAGAAGATCTAAGGGAGATCAATGTATAGGTTTATTGGTTTATAGGTTTATAGGTTTATAGGTTTAAAGGTTTATAGGTTTATAGGTTTATAGGTTTATAGGTTTATAGGTTTATAGATTATAGGTTTATAGGTTTATTGGTTTATAGGTTTATAGGTTTATAGGTTTATAGGTTTAAGGTTCCTAGGATTCTAGGTTTATTAGTATCTAGTTATCTTTTTATGTGAATGGATGATGTATAGTTTTCTTTAGCATTCTTTATTTAAAACTTGATATTATTTGAATATGAAAGGTTAAAAGATTTGGACTTATTGGATCAAAGAATGATTAAGTTTTGATAGATTTTTGTCTTCTCCAAGTTCTCATAGATCAATGTATTATTTAGTTTAAAAAATGTAATATGCGTCTCCGGGTTCTTATTAACCCTTCATGATTTGTTTTCAAGAAGTTTTATGTTTTTCCAGGTTCTCATTGATCAATTTGTGATTTGTTTCAAAAATTTCTATGCTTCTCTGGGTTCTTATGGATCTCTTTGTGATTTGGTTTCAAAAATTTCTGTATTTCTCCAGGTTCTCATTGATCCATTTGTGATTTGGTTTGAAAAATTTCTATGCTTCTCTGGGTTCTTATGGATCCATTTGTCATTTGGTTTCAAGAACTTCTATGCTTCTCCGAATTCTCATTGATCCATGTTTGAAGTGGTTTCAATAATTTCTATGTTTCTCTGGGTTCCCATTGATCCATGTATGATTTGGTTTCTAAATTTTCTACGCTTCTCTAGGCCTAGAGCTATATAGGGCAGAGAATAGGCAGCGAAATCATTAGTTTTGAATAATTTACAGTGGGTGTCCAAATAAAATTCACAACTAAAGTAAATACTAATAATCTTGTTTTGAAACTAAATACGCAAAGACATATTCAAAAATATGTTTATAAACTTGTTGCTACTGTAAATTTTAAGAAAGCAATGAATTTAATTTTCTTACAAGATTTATTTTGTGACATCCTTGAGTAATCCTGTTTAGAAATATTAATCAATTCTTATAATACAAGACTAGTAATTGTTCAATATAAGATTAGATTTAGAAAATTCTAATTTATTTTATTTCAGGTTTTAGATGAGAGCGTGTTTATATCTCTTCCTGCCGGAGCAAGGGGAGGCAAGGTTCTCGTTATCCCAGAGCAACTGAACCCTGAGCAAGGGTTTCTTGAGCTACAACCCAACCCGGAGCTGAACCCGCTCTGGCCACGAGAAAGAAACCCAAAGGCCAGACAAGAACCTCATGTATCCGTGAGTAAATCTGTGAGTAAAGTGAGTGTAAAAATGGGCGACGTGTCGGAGGCAGGTTACAGGAGCCTGAAGAAGATCTCCGATATCTACGTGGACCACGGGATCAGCAACAAGGTGGAGACAAACCGGCCTCAGGCTCTTCATATTGATCCCCAGTTTATCAGCTACAACCTGGTCTACCGGGATCCGGAGGAGGAGAAACCAGAACCCAAACCTTCAGGTTTACTCCAGACAATCATTGCCAAACTCAAATCTTTGGCTCGAGCCACCACGTCCAGAATTCGAATGTCTAGTAACCTACTGGGTGGAGACAGGTTCAGCTTTCCGGAGGACCAGGATACATCCACTCCTGATACTTCTGAACCCGCCCCAGGCCAGATTTCTACTACTCCCATTCAACCCGTGATTTTCAATAAAGAAACGGAATCTGATAATATCTCAATCCTTGTGGATGATCTGAAGGTTTCAGCAGGAGAATCCAACCCTACACACGGGACGGAGATCTATGATGAGATAAATGAGACGGATGAACCTAGCTCCAGGATTGATATTAAACCTTTATCAGGAACTGAGTAACTTGTCATCTATCAATCTTTTCTGAGAAGATGGGATGCTTCTTAAAATCCAATTAGCTGAAACCAGAAACCTTTAGAACTTTATGGGCGCTTGTGGGATATATCCTCGCGGAGTTTTATAGTTGATTTCAATATTTTCTATTTGAAAAAAACACGCACGTTTAGAAACTAGAGAAACAATGGTCATTTTTGCGGTTTGAATCAATTAAAACTCAAATTTCATTCATGGCAAGAAACCAGGATAAAACCAGAAAATTTCCCAATGCATAAATCAATTTGAATTGTTTTGCAATTGTCCAGAATAGATTCAAGATTTGTTACTCCGTGTAGGTTCAGGAGTAGGAGGAAAGGGAGAGGAAAGGCCAAGAAGTCTAGATGCTAGAGGGAGATCCTTACCTCTTCACATACTAGAGGATCTAGGTAAGATAAAGACTTCTGTGAACAATCAAGGATTTACGTCCTAGAAAATCATTGGTATACGTCCGAACCACCAAATCAAGGATATAAGTCCTAGAGAGTCATGGAAATACGTCCTAAAGAATCAAGGTTATACATCCTAAAGTATTGTTGGTACACGTCCTACAGAATTAGGATATACGTCATAGAGAATAAAGGATTTAAGTCCCAGAGAGTTAATGATTTAAGTCCTAGAGAATCAAGGATATACGTCCTAGAGAATCAAGGATATACGTCCTAGAGAATCAAGGATATACTTCCTAGAGAATCAAGAATATAATTCCTAGAGAAATAAGGATATAAGTCGTGGGGAATTAAGGATATAAGTCCTAGAGAATCAAGGATATAAGTCCTAGAGAGTCAAGGATAAAAGTCCTAGAGAATCAAGGATATAAGTCCTAGAGAATCAAGGATATATATCCTAGAGAATCAAGGATATATGTCTTAGAGAATCAAGGATAAAAGTCATAGAGAATAAAGGATATAAGTCCAAGAGAATCAAGGATATATGTCGTAGAGAATCAAAGATATAAGTCCTAGAGAATCAAGGGTATAAGTCCTAGAGAATCAAGGATATAAGTCCTTAGTTCTTACACTCCTTGAAAAATACTTCCCCTGTAGATCTTGGATATCTGCGCTACCGTCAGATCTGGATATCTTGACATAGCTTCCTGACTACGAATTGGAAAGATTGAAATAAAAAGATTACCAATGCTCCATTAATTGATAAAAACTGATTGCTTGAGACTTGATTTAGGCTGAAAACTAGTTTAAATTCATTGGTTCGAACAGTTTATGGTTCATGAGACAAAACCAGATTAAGGGGGGGGGATTGAGAAGGATGAGAGGGGGGGGGGTTGTAGGTGGTTGTGGTTTAAGAATAAGGAAATGGTAAGAAGAAACACACAGATCTGATAAAATATCACACATATTTTCTAATAATGCTCTTTATATCTATTTATTTTACAATTTTTATCACGTTTTTAAAATCCCATCCTTGAACAAATTGTTTAAAAATGCGTCGGCATATATCCTACTAATACGCGTATAAAATCGTCAACATATATCCTACTAATAAACGTATAGATGCGTCAACATATATCCATACTCAATATGCGTATATATGCGTCAACACGTATTTACTCAACAACCGTATATATGCGTCAACATATATCCTACAGTATATGCGTATATATGCATCAACATATATCCTACAGTATATGCGTATATATGCGTCGACATATATCCTACCAAGCAAGCATATATGCGTCAACATATATCCTACTGTATATGCGTGGAACTGATATTAGTGTTTAATGGCTGTTTATTTTCACGATTATTATGCGGGGAACGTGACAGGAGATATTTACCAGTAAACTATAGTTGGAAGAAATGGGACACAAAAGTGGGGAAAGGAAATGCGGGAACTTTTCTCAAACAAATGTTATTGTGATGTAACTTTTTAATTTTTTTTTGAAAATTAAGTGGTGATCTTGTCAAGCAGGACTCTTCAGAAATAGGATTAGGATGGGAACGCAGATTAATTTGAGCAGTATCTTTGATGCAATTAATGGATATTTTAGAAGATTTCGGGTCAATCCTGGCGTCAATTGATCTGGGGTTCTATCTGATTTGGTCCAGTGTTCTGAGACAAAATTTGAATTCATATTATCAAATATATTAAAGATATTTCATAGATCGGATATTTCATAAATATTGAATGGATAGGGATAGAATATTTCATACTTTAAAGAGCTTATCGCAATTTCACATAAAACTAGCAAAAATGTTTTGCAATCATTTGCATTTACAGTACAAGGAAAGCCTCATTTGTGTTTTAGTTTTAAACTTTATTTGCCGGACTTGAGCAAAGGATTTGAGTTTTTGTCACAAACTTGAATGTCATTGAAACAAGTTTTCCAATTAACTTTTATCAAGATTAGGTTTTTATTTAGAAATCCAGAGTCTAGAACGAAGACTGAGGGAGAAGGCGGAGAGGACGGAGAATGTCGTGATCAAGGAGATCCAGGGGGCGGAGTGGGAGGCGGAGCAGTTGGGGGAGATAGTAGAGCAGAACCACAGAGAGGCGGAAAGCAAGGCGGAGGATCTCATTCAGAGTCAAGGAGATTTCAATTTTGATTTTTCGGCTGAGAAAATATTTACTGGAGGTAACTAAATATTTACTGCAGGTAACTAAATATTTACTGCAGGTAACTAAATATTTACTGCAGGTAACTTTAATAATGTTTTAAATCAAATACTTGAGTCTAAAGGTCGTCTTCTTATTCCACAGTTTTATGGGTCTCATTGGAGCAGAATTTATTAAAATAAAAGTAAAAATTCAACGATATTATATTGCAAAGGTATACGGACTCTGAAATTAGAGTACTAGCCGAGTAATCAATTCTTTTCTAAATGCTGTAATCAAATCAATTATAAGAAATGCAGTGAGAGCAATGGTCGATATACACTTGAAATAAAGCTTCCAGTCCCTTTAAACAAATTAAAAAACATGATATCAGAAAAAATGGGCATAATAGACAAAAAATGATTAATGGTTCCACCATGAGGCAGAATTGAAATGATATTTATAGTTCCTGACATAAATGGGTTAAATAACTATCATTAGCTTGCTCCGAACCTTATCTGAACCATGTACTCAGATCAGTACCTAGATAAGGTTTGGTAATATTTGCAAATAATACACCACAAGCTGTTAGTTTTAGCAAGGTTTGTATTTTATCCTATTAGGGATCTAAATAAGGAAGTGGAGCACAAACATTAAAAAACTTAAAAACCTAATGCTTGTGTGTGTTTTAGTTTCTTAAATATTATTTCTTGTTTTCTACAGTACAGGGTTAACTAGAAAACTGTGGAATGATCGCTGTTTTATTTATTTTTCATAAAGAAATGTCCATTAGGATTTTTACAACTGATATATTTTTCTATCTATCTATCTATCTTTCTATCTTTCTATCTATCTATCTATCTATCTATCTATCTATCTATTTATCTATCTATCTATCTATCTATATATCTATCTATCCTTCTATCTATCTATCTATCTATCTAAATTCGCTTCGCTAACGGGTTCAATAAACAGTTTAGATTTTCTCTAAAATCCTGACCAGACGTTTCCTCGTCTCTCCCCCCCCCCCCACCCACCGTTAACAACTTTCTAAATCGGAGTTTTGCAAGATTGAAAGTCATGAAAACCTGCTGGGGATTGAATTGCATGCAAAAATCAGGGAGAAAGTGAACTGCAGACCTGATTTAGCAGAAAATTGAGCAAAAAAATCCATGAAATAAAATTCTGCCGGTTATTAGTTAATTCTTAAAAAAGTCCCCCCCCCCACTTCTCACTTTATCTGTCTATCTATCTATCTATCTATTTTTAATATCTATAGAAGTTTTCCTTATGCTACGATTCGACCCATCAGGTCGACTTTGTGTAACTGAAAAACGACCTTTATCATTAGTTGTAGAATGGTTAGGGGTGAAAGAATTATTACAATTACAATAAAAAATGTTAGATTTAAATTTATCGCCGCATATATTAGTCAATTATGGATGCTATAGGTGAATGTATATGGTTACAGTGGTTAATCTAAACTCACATAGGAAGCGTGGTTTTCAACCTAAAGCCGTGTTTTGCGAATAACCACCAAATGAAACAAAAATAGGAATTAAGAAGAAAAAGAAACATATCCGGCCTTTTAAACAAAAAAATGTTGAGGATTTTTGGCAAACAGCTGTTTGGATTCAGCAGAAAATTTTGAAAATTTAATAGTTCAATGATTTGCTGTCAATTAAAAAAATCACCTTATGATCTGAAAAAGATCTAAAATTTTAAAATCAGCCATTAATTTAAAAAATCAGCTGAAACTTCAGAATTCAGCCGACAATCAAAGAAAACCGGAGATGATTTAAAAACAGCTGACATTAAAAGGTTTGGTGAAAATTCTAATACCAGCTGACAGTTTCAAAACACACTGGTCACTGAGCATTTTAAAATCAGCTGATTATTTTTAAAATCAGGTGATCATTTAAAATCAGCTGATAATTTAGATGACGAGGAGCTGAGAATAGAAGGAGAGAGAATTGACGCAACAAATATCAGCGCAATCGTTGGAGTCGTCGTCGGGATAGTCATCTTTATTATCATCAGCATAGGTTATTATTATTATCAGTATTATTATTATTATTATTATTTTTATTATGGCAAAAAAACTCGATATTTGATAATGTTTTGTGTCTTCTCCCTTAAAACTCTATATTTCATGATATTTAGGACAAAAACCTACTTTTTTATGATATAAGGGTATTTGCTAAGACCTATGGATGTTAACGTTTTCATTTTTCAGAAAAAACGATCGTTTCGTTATGAAACGATGACGAAAAATCGAAAACGATCGTTTTTTAAATAGTTCGTTTTTTAAAAATGGTCGTTTTTAAAACGATCGTTTCGTTAATTATCGTTAACGACGACCCTTCGTTAACGATCGTTAACTATGACCCTTATTTAACGATCGTTAACGACGACCCTTCGTTAACAATAGTAACGACAACCCTTCGTTAGCCATTGTTAACGAGGACCCCTTCGTTAACGATTAACGAAGAGAGGAAACCGACCAGAAGGGCGTCTGTACTTTTCATTGAGTCGTTTTTAAGAAAATATCAATGAGTTTTAACTCCCCCACAACTTTTAAACTTCATGTAAGACGACATTCAATAAAGTTGCATGGAATTTTTTTTTCCAAAAACGACCGTTTTGATAAAGTTCGTCGTTTGGTTAACAATCGTTAACGACAACCCTTCGTTAACGACGACCCTTCGTTAACGATCGTTAACGACGACCCTTCGTTAACGATCGTTAACATAATTGTCAAGAAAAATCTTTTTTCAGAAACGATCGTTTTTTCAAAAACGATCGTTTTTTAAAAAACAATCGTATAAAAAAGGTCGCAAATCGTTATAATAAAAAACGATCGTTTTCAAAAACGATCGTTATTCGTTTTCTAAAAGTTCAAAACGAGTGGGTCGTTTTTAAAAATGATCGTTTTTTCCGAAAACGAAACGATCGTTTTTGAAAACGAAACAAAAAACGATCGTTTACAAAAACGATTAACAACCCTACAGTAGGACTAGGCACCTTTCCACCTTTTTAAAGCCGTTTGGTTAACGGTTAGTTCCAATCGTTTTTAAAATAAAATCTCAGGTAGCCGTTAGTTAACAATCTCAATTTTATTAACGGCTTTAACAGAAAATTTTCAACAACCGTTATTGGCTCTAGCCATTAAAATTGCTGCTATTACAGAATTAATGGCGTTAACGGCGCAAAGCTCTAAACAAATTTCGTTAACGGTTAATAAAATAGTTAACGGCCCTTTAGCAGTATTAACGGCGTTAACGGTCTATAAAATTGTTAATGACATTTAAGACAACACTTAAACACTTTTACAAGTTTAATGCAATTTTAAGCAAAAAATCGAAATCCGCCGTTTAAAAATAAATCCATTTCGTTTAAAATCGTTTATTTTTTTTCAAAACGATTTAAAAATCAACTGTTTTTTGTCGTTAATTAACGGACTCTTCCGTTTATTTTTGAAATCCCAGACCTAGTATTTGCCCTGAAACCTCCGTATTTAATTCCAATATTTATTTTCCAATATTTTATTTTCCAATATTTTATTTTCCAATATTTTATTTTCCAATATTTTATTTTCCTCTCAAATATCCTTGTTGTGTCTCTGATACTTAACGAAACATGAACAGGTGGCTGACATCTTGAGAAACACGTTAATTGTTAAATATGGAAAACCATTAAAAACAGAAAATTTATCCTTCGCAATGTAACTGTCATTATTCTTTTTTTATTAGTTCAAAAAAAAATTGAAAAAAAGTTTTGAAAAGGAAATTGAATATATATAGAAGAGGAAAAAGGATCGTATTTTTATTGATAAAAAGGACTTAAAAAAATATATATATATATATAAAAAATATACAGCCCAATTCACAAAATTGAAATAAATCGAGGAAATTTAAATTAAGAATCGCTTAAAATACATCCTTCAACTTTCTACCCTATACTGAAACCTAGTCAAATATTAAAAATATTCTAAAAAAAGTTGAAAATTTTATCATGAAACTTATCAAAACATTCGCAGGATATGCAGTTCATCTTTCCAATATGTTTTCATAGACATGGACTTTCGTGGATTTACCCCTGCAAATTTGCAGATTTTTAAAATTCATTTTCTAGACTAAACTAAAATAAATTGTAGACAGACCTCCGGACAATAAGACATTTTCTAAATATCTATGTAGTTTATCCTGTCGTTTAATTGATCGCTTCAGAGTTTCCTTGATTTAGAGTATTCATGCTTTTTCATTGGCAGCTAGATCATTGGCAGCTAGATCATTGGCAGCTAGATCATTGGCAGCTAGATCATTGGCAGCTAGATCATTGGCAGCTAGATCATTGGCAGCTAGATTTTTAATAGAAATATTCTATGTTGCCTGGATAATATATATATATATATTCTAGGATATGGTTGAGGATCTATGTAGCCTGGATAATATATATATATTCTAGGATATGGTTGAGGATCTATGTAGCCTGGATAATATATATATATATATTCTAGGATATGGTTGAGGATCTATGTAGCCTGGATAATATATATATATATTATAGGATATGGTTGAGGATCTATGTAGCCTGGATAATGATAGTTTCCTGAACAGTCTTGAAGCTGTAACAACTACAGATTATTGGGGAGAACCTAAATATTAAAAAATTCTTACAAGAAAAAGATCATGATCAGGATGTAGAAGGACAATCACATTGTTAAATCATGATCAGATAAGAATTACTGATCATGATCATGGTCATATCAGAAAACGTATGATCAGTGATCACCAAACTAAATCTATATCTGAGGAAGCGATGAAAAAACTCCAAAAATTAAAAACTCCAAACCTGTGAAAAGTGCTTTTCTTGAAATCATTGGACTTTTTTTTGTCTTTCAATTGCAACATTTTTTAGCAAAAATCCAATTTATGCACAAAAGAAAGTTTTTAAGCTGAAACATTTTTATTTCTATTGTTTTTATATTTTCTCTATCTTTATTCTGTCCAACATATAAATATTTAAAAACACTGAATTGTATTGTAGATATTGTACCTAAAATAAATATTTGTTACAAAAATTATTTTTTAAACTGGACAGGGTGGCTCAAATTATATTGGTTTTTAAACTGTACAGGGTGACTCAAATTATGTTGGTTTTTATGAAATAAGGTATTTAAGCTTGAAAGGAACTGATTTCTGGCCTCTATCTTAAATTTTTAGTTCTGTTATCTTTGCAACCTGATAATGAAAAACATTCATATTTCAAACTTTGAATATTTTATCTAGCAGAATTCAGGGTTTGAAATATGAACTAACTATTACTCCATCAGGTTGCAAAGATATAAGGATTAACTAATTTGATTTTATTGGTTTTTCATCACCTTATCTTCCTTTTCTTGGTTTAAGAAAGTTTTATTTTACTCTATTTGGTCAGATTTACAACTGTCAAATTCTTGATAATTTTCCAATCTCTCATCTTTGTAAACTGATGGCGTAAGCCTGTGATATTATAAACATTGATTATATAATCTAACAGAATCCAAAGTCTACGCCATTATGTTGCAGATATATGGGGATTAGAAAATTAGAGTTTGAGGCGACTGCGAGTAATTAGTTCCTATGGTAAAAAAGGACAAAACAAAAACAAAAATCGTTTATTATTTTGTGTTCTATTTTTGGTGTGAATGTATTGCGTAGAAAGAAAGCTTATTTAAGTTAAATAAAATGGAACCTTCTTTGGTTTTTATTGTATTTGTTAAATTCTTAGTGTTTCAACATATTTACATTATTTGCATGACACGATCTTGTTTGAAATAAGTTAGCATGCATGTTACAGTTTAAAATTTGCAAAAACGTTTTGATAAAACAATTTGCATTTTTTTGCTGCGGTTCATTAGATATTTAGTGCTAACAAGAGACTGAGAGTGATTGTTGAAAATGTTGAGAGGAAATGAGTAAATTAAACCCATCTTTTAAAGGTCAACACTGTATGAGGAGGGGGGGGGGACATAATGAAGAGGTAGTTAAAGGGTTAAAGGGGAGATGGTTCGTAATAAAGGTTTTGTTGTGTTGCTGCTTTGCAACAGGATGGATAGGATGGATTGTATGGATAGGATGGATAGGATATTTAGGATGGGTAGGATGGATAGGATGGATAGGATGGATAGGATGGATAGGATGGATAGGATGGATAGGATGGATAGGATGGATAGGATGGATAGGATGGATAGGATGGATAGGATGGATTGGATGGATAGGATGGATAGGATGGATTGGATGGATAGGATGGATAGGATGGATAGGATGGATAGGATGGCCGGATAGGATGGACCTGTCCTATCCATCCTTCTCTTCTAAGTTCTTTCTAACACTAAACCCGTCCTATCCAATATTCTTTTCTCTCTGCACTAAACCCGTCCTATCCATCATTCTCTTCTCTCTAACCTGAACCTATCCTGTACATCATTCTCTTCTCTCTATACCTAAACCCTTCCTATCAATTCTTCACCTCTTCCTACAATATACCTGGCCTATCAATCCTTCTCTTCTCTCTAACACTAAACCCGTCCAATCCATTCTTCTTTTCTTCCTACGCTAAACCCGTCCTATCCATCATTCTCTTCTCTCTAATCTGAACCTGTCCTATAAATAATTCTCTTCTCTCTAAACCTAAACCCCTCCTATCAATTCTTCTCCTCTTCCTACAATATACCTAGCCTATCAATCCTTCTCTTCTCTCTAAGAATAAACTCGAACTATCCATCATTCTTTTCTCATTGTTGGGTCATATATATCAATATTTATACGGATAGGATGGATTGGATGAATAGGATTGATAGGATGGATAGGATTTATAGGATTTATAGGATGGATAGGATGGATAGGATGGATAGGATGGATAGGATGGATAGGATAGATAGGATGGATAGGAAGGATAGTATGGATAGGATAGACCCGTCCTATCCATCCTTTTCTTCTCTCTAACACCAAACCCATCCTATCTATTTTTCTCTTCTCCCTTTACTAAATCCATCCTATCCATTCTTCTATTCTCCCTACTCTAAACCCGTCCTATTCATCCTTCTCTTCTCTCTACACTAAACCCGTCCTATCCATTTTTCTCTTCTCCTTACACTAAACCCTTCCTATCCATCCTTCTCTTCTCTCTAACCTAAACACGTCCTATTCAGTATTCTCTTCTATCTTACCCTAAACCCTTCCTATCAATTTGACCTTTCAGACATTGATTTGCAGTTTTGTTTTTTCGCTTTTCCTTTGAAATGTGACATAACACTTTTTTACATTTATCAGTAGTCTATCTGGACCTCTAACAAACATTTGTTTTCACTTTCTTAAAGGCGCAAGGCCTACCTGGACCTTTTAACAAAAGTTTTTTTTCAATAGGGGGCTATCACGCCATTATACAATTATACTCAATTATACATACAAATTATAATATTGGGTTCAGGGTAGGAAGAAGAAAAGGATGGATAGGATGGGTTCAGAGTATGGAGAGGAGAAGGATTTATAGGATGGGTTAAGGTTAGGCAGAGAAGAAGGAAGGATATGAAGGGTACAGAGAGAGAGAAAAGAAGAATGAATATGAAGGGTTTAGGGTTAGAGAGAAAAGAAGAATGAATATGTCTGGTTCAGGTTTAAGAGAAGAGAAAGATGGATAGAACGGGTTCAGGGTTGAAGGATGAATAGGAAGGGTTTAGGGTTAGGGAGAAGAGAAGAATGAATATGACGGGTTCAGGTTAGAGAAAAGAGAAGGATGGATAAAACGGGTTAAGAGTTAAGTGAAGAGAAGAATGAAAAGGAAGGAAAGGTTTAGGGTTAGGGAGAAGAGAAGAAAGAATATGACAGGTTCAGGTTTAAGAGAAGAGAAGATTTTAGGATTTGAATGATACACACTCGTATGTTTTTCTGATATTTTTCATTACGAACAGAGAAAATCTCATATCCTTTTAAACAGAAAAAAAGACACACAGTTTAAAATTTTGAAATTCGAATCTCATATCCCTCTTTTTAGGATTTGAATGATACACACTCGTATGTTTTTTAGATATCCTGTTGAACTAGGTCAGTAAATGGGAAACCCTGTTGAACTAGGTCTGTAAATGGGACACCCTGTAGAACTAGGTTTGTAAATGGGACACCCTGTTGAACTAGGTCAGTAAATGGGACACCCTGTAGAACTAGGTCTATAAATGGGACACCCTGTAGAACTAGGTTTGTAAATGGGACACCCTGTTGAACTAGGTCAGTAAATGGGATACCCTGTAGAACTAGGTCTGTAAATGGGACATCCTGTTGAGTTAGGTCAATAAATGGGACACTCTGTAGAACTAGGTCAGCAAATGGGACATCCTGTTGAACTAGGTCAGTAAATGGGACACCCTGTAGATCTAGGTCAGTAAATGGGAAATCCTGTTGAACTAGGTCAGTAAATGGGAAACCCTGTTGAACTAGGTCTGTAAATGGGACACCCTGTAGAACTAGGTTTGTAAATTGGACACCCTGTAGAACTACGTTTGTAAATGGGACAACCTGTGTATTTCAGTTCCCACACCTTCTGCTAGAGGTACAGAGCTTGTGAGCTCTATAAGATAGTTTGCTAAATATTTGTGAAATCTATACACCCTACTCTCCCTACACTACACATACTCTGTAACAATATTATGCCAGAAAATTCCACAATCTGAGCACAATGCAGAGAAATTAAACTCGACAAAACCTCTCCACCCCCGTACACATAGATAGATAGATAGATAGATAGATAGATAGATAGATAGATATATAATAGATAGATATATAATAGATATAAGTGTATGCTTGATTTGTGAATGATAAATAGATAAATTAATAAATATATGCAAACACGGATGAATTGGAATTAGAAATCTGAAGCAGGATCGATCAAGAGGTTTAGATAGGATGGATAGGATGGGTAGGATGGATAGGATGGATAGGATGGATAGGATGGATAGGATGGATAGGATGGATAGGATGGATAGGATGGATAGGATAGATAGGATGGATAGGATGGATAGGATGGGTAGGATAGATAGGATGGATAAGATGGATAAGATGGATAGGATGGATAGGATGGATAGGATGGATAGGATGGATAGGATGGTTAAACTCGACAGTCNCTCCATTTCTTTTACTTTCTATCTGTAAACTCTAGTCCTCACACTTTCTATCTGTAATTTTACAGGCATATTGGAATAAGTAATAATATAAAAACAATTTTGATGGGTAATTTAGGTAGTTTATTTTTTTGTTTTTATGTCTTTCATCCCTTGATGCTTTGAATTCATATTATAAATTTCCTTAGAAGGGGGCGACCCCCCTTCCATGAGCTCAGGGTTCAATCCACCCCTGAATTCCTTCTCTTCTCTCTGTCCTATACATCCTATTGTTTAGATTTAATCTGATTACTTAAAAATTAATTTTGAGGGACGGGGGTGCACAGCTCTTTATCCCCCAGGCTACAGATCAAGACAATGATAAAATAAATTTTTGATAATATGTTACCAGAGATACCATCTTGAGGTTTATTAGGGGGCGGGGGGCTATGGGAGCAGAAGCCCCCCCATACCTTAGGATAATTACAAAATGTTAAGTGTCCCTGTATAAATTTCTTTTTGTTGCCCAATTTGACCTTTTATTCATTGATTTGCAGTTTTTTTTTCGCTTTTCCTTTGAAATGTTACATAACAATTTTTTACATTTATCAGTAGTCTATCTGGACCTCTAGCAAACATTTCTTTGCACTTTCTTACAGGCGCATGGCCTACCCGGACCTTTTAACAAAAGTTTTTTTTTCAATAGGGGGCTATCAGGACCATTCTACAATTATACTCTTTCTTACCGACGCATGGCCTACCCGGACCAGTTAACAAAAGTATTTTTCAATAGGGGGCTATCAGGACCATTCTACTTACTCTTTCTTACAGACGCATGGCCTACCCGGACCAATTAACTGGTTCATCTAGGTTTAATATCCCGGGTTGGTTCATCCAGGTTTAATACCCAGGGTTGGTTTATTCAAAGGTTGATTCATCCAGGATTAATACCCAAGGTTGTTTCAATCAGGTTTAATACCCAGGGTTGGTTCATCGAGGTTTAATTGGGTAGAATATAGAGCAAATTAAGAAAGGATGGATCAGGGTGGGTATGTATATCAAGGATGGATCAGGGTTGGGTAGGATATATCAAATTGAAAAAGGATGAATCATGCTTGGGTTAAGGCTAAAGGGTTAATGTTTTTTAGGGGTCTGAGTAGGCTACTGTTACACATAAAAATTATAATATCGGGTTAAGGGTAGGAAGAAGAAAATGATGGATAGGACGGGTTAAGGGTATGGAGAGGAGAAGGATTTATAGAATGGGTTAAGGTTAGGCAGAGGAGAAGGAAGGATATGAAGGGAACAGAGTAGAGGGAAAAGAAGAATGAATAGGAAGGGTTTAGGGTTAGGGAGAAGAGAAGAATGAATATGACGGGTTCAGGTTAAAAAATAGAAATTAGAGAAGGATGGATAGTACAGGTTGAAATATCAAAGTTTTTCATTATTAGGTTACAAAGATATATGGACGAGAAAATTGAGTTTGTGGCAAAAACTCAATTCTTTTCAATGAAAAAAAGTATTAAATATAAGGAGCAATTTTTTAGATATGGGACAAACACTGGAGTGAGAGCATGATTTTTTCATTTAATTTATTAAAAAATTGTTTTTGAAAAAATTAAAATGGACGAACAAGTTTGCAAATAAGCTATTTTCAAATTTTCCTTTAACAGAGCGTCCCGCCCATATCAATAGTAATTCACATCGAAACTAAAGTAATGAGCTTTTGTCACAATTATGAATTTTCTAATTCCTTATCATTGAAGCTTAAAGGTGTAAACCTATGATTATTCAAACTTACGATTATTTAATCTGACATAAATTATAGTTTGAAATATCAAAGGTCTACAATAAGTTGCAAAGATAAAGTGGTTAGAAAATATGAGTGTGTAACAAAAACTCATTTCTTTCTAAAACTGTGGACGGAATAATGGGAGAACCTTGTAATTTATGCAAAATAACTGAATTCTATCCATTCTTCTCTTCTCCCTACACTAACCCCGTCCTACCCATCATTCTCTTCTCTCTAACCTGTCTTATTCATTATTCTCTTCTTTCTAAACCTAAACCCTTCCTATCAATTCTTCTTTTATCCCTACAATAAACCCGTCCTATCCACATTTTTCTTCTTTAATCTGAACCCGTCCTATCCATTATTGTCTTCTCTCTAACCTGAACCTGTCCTATACATCATTCTCTTCCTTCTAAACCTAAACCTGTCCTATACATTCTTCTCCTCTCCCTACACTACAATAAACCCGTCCTATCCATCCTTCTCTTCTCTCTAACCTTAACCCATCCTATCCATCAATCTCTTCTCTCTAACCTGAACCTGTCCTATACATCATTCTCTTCTCTCTTAACCTAAACCCGTTATATCCATTCTTCTTTTCTCCATACACTAAACCTGTCTGATCCATTCTTCTCTTTTCCCTACACTAAACCCGTCCTATCTATCCTTCTCTTCTTCCTACAATTAACTCGTCCTATCTATCCTTCTCTTTTCATTGTTGGGTCATATATATCAAGTTAGGGTTATGATGGATAGGATGGAAAGGATTGATAGAATTGATATGGTGGATTAGATGAATAGGATGGAATAGATGGATTAGATGGATTTGATGGATAAGATGGATAGGATGGATAGGATGGATAGGATGGATAGGATGGATAGGATGGATTAGATGGATTAGATAGATTAGATGGAAAGGATGGATAGGATGTATAGTATGGATAGGATGGAAAGGATGGATAGGAAGGGTTTAGGGTTAGAGAGAAGAGAAGAATGAATATGACGGGTTCAGGTTTAAGAGAAGAGAAGGATGGATAGAACGGGTTCAGAGTTGAAGGATGAATAGGAAGGGTTTAGGGTTAGGGAGAAGAGAAGAATGAATAGGACGGGTTCAAGTTAAAGAGAAGAGAAGGATGGATAGAACGGGTTCAGAGTTAAGTGAAGAGAAGAATGAATAGGAAAGAAGGGTTTAGGATTAGGGAGAAGAGTAGAAGGAATATGACGGATTCAGGTTAAAAAGTAGAAATTATAGAAGGATGGATAGTACAGGTTGAAATATCAAAGTTTTTCATTATTAGGTTACAAAGATATATGGACAAGAAAATTCAGTTTGCGGCAAAAACTGAATTCTTTTCAATGAAAAAAATATTAAATATAAGGATTTTTAAGATATGGGACAAACACTGAAGTGAGGCCATGATTTTTTCATTTAATTTATTAAAAAATTGTTTTTAAAAAAATTAAAATGTCCGAAGAAGTTTGCAAATAAGCTATTTTCAAATTTTCCTTTAACAGAGCGTCCCGCCCATATCAATAGTAAATCACATCGAAACTAAAGTAATGAGCTTTTGTCACAATTATGAATTTTCTAATTCCTATATCTTTGAAGCTTAAAGGTGTAAACCTATGATTATTCAAACTTAGATTATTTAATCTGACAGAAATTATAGTTTGAAATATCAAATGTCTACAATAATTTGTAAAGATAAAGTGGTTAGAAAATATGAATTTGTAATAAAAACTCATTTCTTTTTAAAACTGTAGACGGAATAATGGGAGAACCTTGTATTTTATGCAAAATAACTGAATAAACGTTCCCTTTTCATGTTTATTATTACATAATCATTTTTAATTATTGTGGCAAGATAGATATCATAAAAATAACAGTCTCTTAATGATTAGAAAGATAGGTTGGATAGGATGGATAGGATGGATAGGATGGATAGGATGGATAGGATGGATAGGTTGGATAGGATGGATAGGATGAATAGGATTGATAGGATGGATTGGATGGTTAGGATGGATAGAATGGAAAAGATGGATAGAATAGATAGGATGGATTAGATGGATAGGATTGATAGGATGGATAGGATTTATAGGATGGATAGGATGGATAGAATAGATAGGATGGATTAGATGGATTTTAATGAAAGGATGGATAGGATGGATTAGATGGGTTAGATGATTAGATGGATAGGATAGGATCTATAGGATGGATGGGATGGATAGGATGGATAGGATATTATACGTTTTATTTGAAACAGTAGCTTACCAGGACTTTGTTGTAATTTCGAAAACCAAAATATTTCGATGCAACACTAAAATATAAAGGTCCTGATAACCTCCATTACAAAAATTTTATTGTCCTGACAGCGCAAATTTTACGAAAAACGGTCCTGACAGCCGAGAAAAGTGGTCCTGACAGCGAAAACTCATTCAGACGAGGGTTATAAGGACACCTTCAAAAAACGATGTATGAACCCAAAAATTTATTTATGGATTTGTGAAGTTTTAAAACACAGATTTCTAAAATTTCATAAGGATACAATCATTAGTTCCTTAGTTCGTATACAGCGACAGGCTATCAGGACACAACTGTTCCTGGTAACCTTGAACATGGGAATAGGTGTCTGTCTGTTGGTTTGTTTGGCCAATCATAACTCATGAACCTTTTGGACGTATTTGCCTCAAATCTCGAGAGAACCACGGGAATGTTCTTAATTTTAGTTTTGAGCTTTTAAGTTGAGTGGGTCGATTTTATTTAAAAAATTTAGTTTCCCGGTAAAATAAACTAGTGCGGATAAACGGCTGGAGTTACTATAAGTGAACTGGGCAAAGCTGGGTTACCAAGCTAGTTATATCACGTCAAACTAAAGTAAAATGCACATAACATTGAAATCGTAAATGCTTCTTATCATGAATCCTTTTATTTAAGAGATATTGAGAAGAACCGAAGTGTTTTGAATTTATAAGATTTATCTGAATAAATTTGCTTTTCTTTGCTTTGTGTAAAATTAGACATAGAGGAGCAACGGGGTCACAAAGAAGTAATAGTAATGTAAATTGAATTTGAGCTTCTTCTCTTAGTTAGTTTGCAGATATATATATATATATATTCCTGTTTGAATTGGTGTTTTTTTTAAATATCAAGTTTTGACATTCTTTTTCGTGCAAAATTTTCAACATGTTAGTTGCCACAAAAAATTGTTCTCGCTCGGGTCAGGTCTGCAGCTGTTTTGATGTTTATTGGATATAGTCAAATAAACAAAGACAAGCTAAATATGTTATTATATTAATATATATATTAAGATGTATAGGAACCTCAAGATTCTTAATTTTTACTTTTTAATCATCAGTGATGTTCATCATTTTGAGGCCAGTTTAAGGCATGATATATTTGGCTTTCATTTCAAATTATAATCAACAAAACGTTTTTTCAATACGTTTGTTATAAAACCCGATTTGGTAAAACCTTTGAAAAATCTTTTTAGTTAACATCGTTCTAGGTTCTTTTTAAGTTCTTCCTGGTTCTCTTTAGGTTCTTTCCATGATCTCTCACAGTTCTCTCCAGTTTCTCTCCAGGTTCTCTACAGTTTCTCTACATGTATTTCCAGATTTCTCTCCAGGTTCCTGTCATGTTATCATCAGAATATCTCCAGGTTCTTCTCAGGTTCTCTTCAGGTTCTTCTTAGGTTCTCCTCCTGTTATCATGATAGAGTAAATTCGAACCTAAACCTAGTTTTATTACGGATCTGAATTGAAAATAATTAATGACCGCTGTACAATGTTTCTTTTATTCCTGACACTTTTCTTCCAAATCTCATCACATTTTGACAGTAGACACGGTTTCACAGAATATCAGGGCCAGGTTTGGTTGGAGATACCCAGAAATTTTCCTTTAACATTTTGGAATCTGGGTTGATCCTGGGGGGGGGAGAAAGGACAGTTCCCCCTGTGTATACTACTGTAAATTCCTGTCGGAATAACGATCAAATTAATATTAAATTATATGATAAATGGAGTTCAGAGTTTTAAATATTGAAGGTCTACGACATTGGGTTTCAAAGTTTTAGAGATAAGAAAATTAGAGTTAGTGGCAAAAACTCAATTTCTTTGAAGAAAGTAGTGAGTTCGAAAGCTTTTATAATTAAGTCGTAGAATAAGTTATTTAAAGAAAGTCTGGTGAGTTCGTAAGCTTACATAAAAATAATTTTTCCTAAAAGTGCTTCTTTAAATTTCAATAAGAAGACAACTTGCAGAGAACCTGAAAAGAACCTGGAGAGAACCTAAAAAGAACCTGAACAGAACCTGGAGCTAACAATTCGACTACATGTTCTACATTATTGATCACATCAAGTGTATCAATTGCATTGCCATTTTAGCATGTAGGATCACAGGACAACTAGCTTTTAAACCTAAATCTACTCAATATCCAAAAATCAGTTAATGAAACCTGTCTCATATCCTCATCTCATATCCTTGCAAATAGAAAATTTAAGACACACAGTTTAATTTTGGCATTTTCAAATCTCATATCCTTCTTTCAAGGATGTGAGTTACACATACACATGATATATATAGACTGATCTCATATCCTTTTAAACAGAAAATTTAAGACACACAGTTTAATTTTGGCGTTTTCAAATCTCATATCCTTCTTTCAAGGATGTGAGTTACACACATACATGATATATATAGAATAATCTCAAATCCTTGTAAATACAAATTTCAAGACACACAGTTTAACTTTGGCATTTTGATATTATGTATCCTTCATTCAAGGAATTGACTTATACATACACATGATATTTATAGATATTTTTCAGTTAATACAGACCAATTTAATATCACAAAAATATGAAGACACACATAGTAAAGTTTTAGGAAAAAAAGGTCATTGAAAATTTTTTGTATAATATCTTCATTTACTTTTGGGTTCAAAATACTAGATAATAAAAGTGAAAATATGCTTTTCACATCCTTTTAGACTAACTTTTAATAAGATATACATGATTTTTTACAAAAAGGAGGCTTTTCATACTAACACACACACCCCTGCACACAAACGGAATAAAAATAAATTGAACTACAAGAAACATTAAAGCCTGCATTAATTTTTTTATCGCTGTATTAACCGGGAGAATGGAAGCCTAGCTGAATTTAGATTTTGCTATTGGCAGCTTAAAATATACTCTTTAATGACAATCCTTGTTAGCTCGTCAGAACTCGTCGGAAAGACGTTAATTCTTTCGATTAAATCTGGTTCTATGTGTAAGCATCAAGGGAGCTCAGAACAGTCAGGTTTTTATACAACTCTATCCAGATTCTTGGGGCTGAACAGAACCCTGTGTGGAATTACATGACAGTACTTGGAAAAAAGAAAATAATAGTGCAGAGAAGGGGGGGTTGGCGGTTTCTCTCTTCCGCTTCCCTCTTGCCAGAAACAAGGAAAATGGAAACATAGAAAGTAGAATCCTGATAGGTTGCACAGTGTGCACCATGCACTATGATACCGGTTTATACTCTGCCGGCTGCAAGGAAAAGATTAATGAAGACAAGGCCGTATTCTGAAGCACTGTTTCCGAGAAGAACTTACAGGAATCAAGAGTTTTTGGTCGAAAATTTCCACTCCTTTCCTAACCTTTCTAATCCTATTTCTAATTATTAAGGCGGAATTCTGACACAATGAATATCCTCAGAATTATCAAACCCTGCTTGGTGCAGTGGCTTTTCTTTCAACCTGCAAGAATATTGCTGAATTAGACATTCCATAGATCAGAAAACAATATTTAAAACTGCAAATTCATTTAATATCTTCTCCTCACAAACAGTAACTTTCTATTAAACTTAATTTGATATTTCTGGCGCCAAGATATTAGATTAAACATTTGTATGAATCAGAAATATCTGTCTAAATGTATTTTTCCCTTGTCTACAAGAGATTAAAATGCGTAGATTTGAAAGTGAAGATCAGAAATCAGATGTATGATGATCAGATAAAAAAAAACAGTCAGAAAAATTCACTGCTCTTTTCCAATTTTGTTAAAACTGATTAAAAATATATTGTTATTTTGAACTAAATAGTAGGTACACAATACACAAAAATTGATTAATTTTGAATTACGATTGATAGGATTCAACCATTTACAGCAACACAGCAAGCAAATAGATGAACATTAAAATTGTCGAAACATATGAAACATATCAAAATAGTGTTGACACTTTTTTATGTCTTAGCGGAGACTCAAACATTTAACAGTATTGGTTCGGAATATTGCTGAAGATGAATTTATCGGCTCCCGTAATTAAGTTCTCCTGGTATTGTTGAAAGCAAGCTGAATCATCTTGATATCCCTGACTAGCTGTGTCAGCAGGTCGGTGTTGTTCGCCGCCTTGATGGTGTAGTAAAGGGACACGAAGTAGAGAATGAAGCAGAGGAGAATTACAGAGAACATCATCATCATGTACTTCCTGGATAAATGTGAACATAAAGAATAATCTCAAATAAAGTCAACCCATAATCTTAAATTTTATATGGGTGTAGAATTTTAAGCTCAAATCTTTGATTTCAAAAGCAAGTTTAATCTCTCCTATGAGCTTAGTTTATAAAATTACTTTTGTGATGTAAAAATTAGATTAGGTTCCAAAAAGTAAAATTTTGAACCTTCACTTACGCAAATAGTTTTGTTATTTGAGGTTTAAGTTCATGTTGAAATTTAATCTTCATAATATTTCACAACACATTTCAACGTGAAAAAATGTACACAATAAAATAAATTTCTTCTCCGACCTGTTTGAAAATGTAGAGCTAATGTAGTCCTTGTTCTGCATTAGAGGAACTTGNTCTTAGTGTCCGTAACCTAAATATTCTCTATTAGAGGAACTAGTATCTTAGTGTCCGTAACCTAAATATTCTCTATTAGAGGAACTTGTATCTTAGTGTCCGTAACCTATGACTTTCAATTGAAGTCAAAGTAATCAAAACCAGGTTCAGGCTCAAAATGTTCACTGATATTTGTTGAATATCTAAAAATCAGAATGTAAAATTGATTTAATATTTTATAAAACTACTGTGTACTTTATCTTTGTTACTTACTTCATCGTGAATTTCATGATGAACATGCTATAAAGTAACATTAAAGATTGTATTTTTAGATCATATTTTGTCCCTCGCTAAACCTCGGGACAAAATTAAATCTAAAAAGGCTTGAACCTTCTCGATAAAGAGAAAATCTCTGTCCAAAAACTTGATAACACTGTGAACCAAAATAACAGTGTTTTGAATAATTATTACAAAGTCAGCTAATTTATAAGATAAAATATAAACATTGAAGCTGAAAAAGAATGGAACTGTTCTTGAACTTGCAGTTAAAGAGGGTCTTCCCCGATTCACAACTGTACTCTTTAAACCTTCAGACTTCATATGATCAATAACATGGAAGATATCTCATATTTCTAAATTAGAAAGTGTTTAATTCTGAAAAAATCCTAAATATTGTTTCTAAGGCAGAAATGCCCAAGATACTTTAAAGAGAGAATAATAATAAAAAATAATTAACTCTTAAAGAAAGAGATAATTGATATATCATGCATTTACTCTTATTTTAATATTTAATATTAAAGATCAGACAAAGCTTTTAAGGATACCACTGTGAATCTGACATGCTACTCCATAAATGGAGTCAGTTAAAATAACGTCTACAGTCCCTCTGATTTATTTAATTGATAACTACTTTTTATGATGTAGCTCTTTTCTTTGTTTTTAAAAATCCTCATTCTAAAAACCTTGTAAAAACCTTTGCTTTCTTTAAAGAGCATATACATTTTTTAAAATGATTCGTTCATTTTAAATTCTGATAAATATCGGAAATTGCAATTTAAAGCTAATAAATCATAATAACAACACGATCCAATATGATGTGGGACACCCTGCAGCAAAAACAAAATTCTAAAAAAGATGTTAGATCGTGTTAAAAAAATTATAAAACTGTAATATATTAAAGTTTGTTTTTCTAAACTTTACAATTTCGATATCCTAAAAAAACCATTTAAAAAAGGTTGTTACAACAGGTTCGTTTTTGCAAATATTTTCCATCAAAGTTGAAATTTGACTTAGTGTAAGAAAAGTAGATGTTTAGAATTAACAATGTAGAAAAAAATGTTCTTGGAACTCTATGCAAAATTTTAATCCTGAAAGAAAATATAGGCTAAAAACGAACCACCTGAATGCACATCAATTATTATACCTCAGATCTTTTCGGCAGAATTACGGCTTCCTTCGTCTTCTCGTCTTTAGCAACTTATTTACAAAGGGAAGTGAATTAATAACTAAATACGAGCAATAGTAAGACTTAAATAAATCTTTATCCAGTTACGGAGTTTGTTGAAGGCAGGTTTAAATATAAAGAAAGATCACTATCCATTCCTGAGGACCCTGTTGGCATAGGAACTACTGGAGTTGGTTTCTGTCTTCTTTTAATTCCATGTTTACTTTAATTTGTTGAAATGTACAAAAATTAAAAATTTTAGATGTAAATTTTTGTTTGTTCCAAAATTTAATCGTTAACTTGACGAATAGTTATACTGCTATATTAAGAATCTAAGGGTATTGAAAATAAGTAAAAATTCCAACTATTCAGTTATAAAGGGCAATCGGGATAAGTCACAGAATTGAAAATGCGTATAAAGAAGTGATCACTAGCTTGTCTACATATATGATGAGTAGTAAAAACTGCAAATTCTCATAAAATGCAAATCACGATGAAAACATCCCAAAATTCTGAATTTGTCAACTTTACTCTACAACTGATCCAGAAATTTAAACCTAGGAGAAACCCCTACTACTAGATCTAGGGTGCTAGAGATTGAAGATTTAGAAAAGAGACAAAATTGTTTAACTGTTTTCTGAGGTGCAGGAACCAGGGTTACTCTCAAAAAATTAGATTTAATGACGACCTGATACTCTTTCAATATAATGTTTAATAGATTCTGTACAGTCGTCTCTTAAGTATCATCCTTTGTGGGTAACCCTGTATTTGGTTAAAAAAAAGTTTGATATGGTGTTCCTTGATAGTCTCTCTTTAGCTAGAGATACATCAGAGCAGGGATCAGTAGTCCTATAATATTTAAGATTAAATTACAACATTCTCATCTTCAACCCGACTCAAACCTGGAACACATTAGACGTCAATTACAGCGATCTAAAGGTTACAAGCAATCACGCAAAAATTGTTGGCAAATTTTAAAACTATACTTTTAAGTACCAAAGTTAAAACAAGAGCTTTATAGTTTTTTGAATTTTTAAAAGTATAACCGGGCAACTTTTTTCATACTTGGGCGTGAAATTACAACCAGAAGAGCTACGAGGACACAAAGTCGTACCAGCAACATAGACATTTGGTTTCTGTCTAATTTGCCGTGAACCGGGTTCAAATGTAATACAAAAAATAGTGTGGTAAACAAAACACTATTATGTTCCGGTTCCCCCAACCAAACGCTTTAAAAACTCCAACTTTGAACCCATACTTCTCGTAAGTCCTAAATACACAATTTAGGTCCTTACCTTCTCTAGCCCCCCCCCTTCCCTTTCATCTTCCGTAGCTTTACAGTTTGCAACTGTATTCTACCTGTTCCAAACTGACTTTGCTGTCCTAATCTCCTCGTCAGTGTCCATCAATGACCTACTGTAACAATAAGATAGATCAGATTAGCTCTTTGTCTTATTTGACACTGACAGCTTTAAAATATGCAAGAGACGAAGTCAAAAAATATATGCTTTACTGTCTTTCTGTTTTTTTGTGTCTAATAAAAGGATCAAAACAGCTGATTCGATTGGTCCCAATTTTTTATGGGCCATCAAAACTGAAAATGTTTAACAGAAAAATGTTGAAATTTTTTATTTTTGAAAATGCGCCAATTTTAACAAAAAAAATCTGAGAAAATTCGCGAGACTGATTAAATATGGCGAATATGACAGTTAAAAGCTAAAATTGTTAATAGGAAAGGGGGCGAGAAGCGCCCTATAAAACCCTAGTTAAAATATAATATTAAATTAACTTAAATGTGGGTTATTACAGTGTGTATTAAAGACACTTTGAAAAATGTTTCTACTCAGAATTTCTTCTGGAAAATTAGAACATATATCCAATTAAATATGTATCTATATAGATCTGTCATATTTCATAACTTTTAGATTATCTACGTTTAAGTAAAATAGGTAATTAAGTCATATTTTTAATTTCTGTATGAAGTTTAAATAAGAACAAAACTTGATATATGCAGATGTGCTAAGTTCTTTTTTCTTTTTAAAATGCTATATATAGCCTTATATGAAAAAAAATTTAAAAACGCTTTAAAATCTATAGCTATCTTATATTTGTTGAAAGATTCATTATTTTTTACAAAACCTCATAAATTTTTGTCGCAACAAAAGAACAGCTAATAAATAGAGTTTAAATAAATTGGATTTAATGAAAGTTTTTTTTACGTCACATGCACATGTTTACATTTCTAGTAATAGTAGTTATAAATTAAGTTCTGGGATATGGTAAATGTAGTTTTAAAAATGGGAATATAGAATATTTTAATGGATATGTTGAACGAGAATATACAAAGTCGAAAGAAACAACAGTACAGGCCTCACAGTCCAGAGTAATTAAGAAATGTTTTTAAGCTGAAACTTTAAACAATAATCTGGGCAAACTGAATGATGAGCATTAAACAAAAACTATTGTAAAATCTTGGTATCAGTCAAAACATTCTATGGGTTGTGAGTGACGAGCTGTTGATCCTAACCATATACAGACAAGACAGAGGTAGGCCCGATTGGATGGGTTTAGAACATTAAACATATTAATAATGGTAAAAATATGGTCGACATTTAGTTCTCCGTGAAATAGAACGGCAGCAGAAAAATATTAGAATTAGATATTATAAACTGACATTATGGTTTTTGAAACTTAGTTGTCTTGACTCGCTCTCGAGAAAATTATTCTTAAATGTAGAATAAGTCGCTTTCAAATTTCTCCCCACGACAGTTCATCAGTTGAGTTTAAAAGAAATGAGACTTTTGGACAAACATTTAATTTTTTTGGAAAAATAGAACTTTGAAAGAAAACTTTATTTTGCTCGTACTAATTTCATGACCATTTTTCTCTACTGTTTCTCATTATTGTTAAATTATACCATGATCCTGTAGACGTTGTTGATGAATCCTCATATCTGTAAGTCATTTTACTCCTGCTTCCTCTTCCTTGCTCTATATACTCGTCTTCATAATTCTCGTGTCTCCTCAGATCCTCATCCCCTCCAGATCCAGCCATACTCCTCTCCTCCTTCGGGTTTGAGCAGGCGTAACCATGTTTTAACATTTTAATTCTTCTAGGATCGTCTGAACCGAGTTAACAAAACAATTAAAATGAAATCATTTGAATACTCTCACTAGGGACAAATTTTCTGGTTAAATATCATCACACTAAATAAAATATTTAATAACATTGGAGTTTAATTAAAAGCACAAAAAAATATTTAAAAAAAGTTAAATCTAAACAACCGATCTTAAGCTTTTTTCGACTAAGAACAAATAATTAAGAATATATACTGTAATTCAGTTATTTCTGTTTAAACAATATCAATTTGTTGCAAAGTGAACAATATTATAAAGATATTTTCTTAACATTAACTGTATCATATCTCATTTAGATTTTTTATCTGAAAAAGACCGAAGAGGAAAAAATTTATAAAAATTGCTTAAAAAAGAACATAATTATTAAAATGATGTAAAACCACAAATATGATCCTCGTATTATATATATATAAAGCCTTGTTGATAAACAATTTATATTTATTTATATCTACATCATATGCTTTAACAACAAAATAGATGTGGAAGACTTCCTGACAAAGTTCAGGTCCTCTACCAATTAACAGGTTCTGACTATATAAATAATAAGAAACGAACTGAAACCAGGGTTACTTGTTTTGAGATCTTAATAATCATTCGTACTATACGTTCCTAAAAATTCGCATAATGATAAATTTTCACAAGTTTTTATAGAGCGTTCATGTCACTTCTTGCAAGGATATTTTTATACTCGTAGAGTTCAGAATTGATTATATATAAACAGCTTCCTGAGGTTTATATTGCTGCTGCTGTTGCTGAAAATTAGGTGGAGAATGAATATTGCCATCACTCCAGTCGGAGTGACTTTGTGGGGAGTTCGTGCTCCATTGGCTAGGAGACTCTGGAGACGGAGTCATGAAGTTTCCGTTCTCTCCGTTCTGAGGAGGAGTAGGATATGGATAGTATCCTCCCATTTGGTTCATCACAGGACCTGCGTTCTCGGGGAAGTCGAAGGATTGATGTCTCTGATGAGAAGCGCCCCGCATGGCTGCAAGATGAGTCGGAGATGTGGGAAGCATCATGCCACGGGATTTATTGGGAGAGGATTGGTGCTGCATTGTCTGAGGAGATGATGTAAGGACGGGAGGAGAGAGAGAATGAGTTGATTGAACGGACTGAGGCGGAGACATCATTGAATGATGAGGAGGGGAGAGGGTTTGGGGATTCTGTGGAGACATGTGGGTGAATGTCATACTGGCAGGAATTGACTGCTGCCTGGGATGCATTGGAAAGAATTGAGATTCAGGCTGATGACCATTTATTGAAAGCCCTGCCATGGATTGATGATGGGGATTCATCTTTCCACTCATTGTATCATCATAACTAGGAGGTTGTTTTTGTGCCAGCATCATCATTTCCTGATGATGCATCTGCATTGAATGTCCATACATGGTGTCAAAATGAGAATGATCTCCCTCAGGAGAAAGCATCATCATATCATCAGGCTTCTTTCTCTTTACACTTGGTCTTCGGTTCTTAGGAAGAGTCAACATTCCGTTCATATGCATGTTCATTGAGGGTGGAGAATGCATTCCTCCTTCCATTGGAGATCCTTCTATCGTCTTTGATCGCTTCTTAGGTTTTGGTTTGTTTGGAGTCATTTGATGGCTGTCATTGGAGAGGTTGGGAGGAAGGACGGGTTGAGATATTTGTGGTTGAGGAGCTGGAGGAATATGTTCTTCAAGAAGACGGACAATATCATGATGTAATCGTTCCTGAGCAATATCTCTAGGTAACCGATCCATGTGATCTGTTATATCTCTATTTGCACAATGATCAAGAAGAGCTTTAGCAGCCTGGTAGCTTCCTTCTCTGCAAGCCAAGAACAGTGGAGTTTCATCTTTATGATCCTGAGCGTCTCTATTGGCACCATGAGCAAGAAGTGTGTTAACAGCATCTACGTTATTTACACTAGCAGCCCAGTGCAATGCAGATTTTCCATTCTCATCACTAGCGTTAATATCAGCATCTGATTGGATCAGTTCCTCTACAACACCTTCAATTGCCAACCTAGCCGCCAGGATTAATGGAGTTGTTCCATCATAAGTTTTAGCATCAAGATTTGTTGCTCTATGTCTGAGAAGGATCTGAAATACACCTTGAGCATCAGCAGCTACAGCAGCGTGAAGAGGAGTTCGGCCAGTGTTATCGGGAGCATTAGCATCAGCTTTAGCATCTAGAAGCTTCTTGGCAGCATCAGCTCTTGCATATCTTGCCGCTAGATGGAGAGGGGTTTCTCCAGTTTTGTCCATCTGAATTGAGATATTGGCTCCTTGTGCAATCAGGTCCTGGAGAACAGCATTTACTTCTCCGTCTTCATCTTCATTTATATCTCCACTGTCTAGGCCTCCTCCACGGAATGAGGCCAACATCAGAGGCGTAAGTCCACAAGGTCCTCGAACATCGATATCATTCGTCATCCTTTCATTCATGATCACCTCGGCTTGAGGTGGAGTTAGAGCTCCAAGAATATCCGGGTTCTTCACATCAGCAGCGTTCATGTGCTGAGCAGTCCATTGGCGTTGATCAGCATCGTCAAAATCAGACATATTGGTTTGACCAGAGGAGGAGGATGGATCTCTTCTGTTCCTCTTAGCAGGTCTCTCATTTGGATCATCATCCGACCATCCGTCATGAATATAGCCGATCCTATCAATGTCAAACTGGGACGGATGCTTTGAAGGTGGCATACCAAACATTTCTTGTCCATCTGGAGCTTTTCTATGACCAGGACGTTGGGGAGCATGAGCCAGAAATCCTTCAGGAAACCAGGTTATTCCCTTACTTTTCCTCTTATTAGTAGAAACAACTACTCCAAGTGTAACCAATACCAGAGCAATTACAAGAATCCCAACAATTACTCCGACAGGACTGGTGCTTTCTCCATTGACAGTCTTGGTTTCTCCGATCTGAATTACTCCCCAGTCCTTTCTCAGTTCATCAGCATAGGCAGCAGCAATGTAATTAGTGACTTCTTCGGTAGTAGAGAAACAATGCTCCTCGCAGTTAACATTATCAACCTCCATATACACAACTATAGTTGAGTCTCCATCTCCGGAGATAAACTCTAATCCTGTAGCAAAGGTTGTGCTGTTAGGGTCTGCAATGATCTCCCTAGGGTCGAACGGATAAACCATTGCATGTCCGTTCTCGTCGTGCTTAACTTTCAAGTTAGTTCCCAGCTTCAGAGACAGGAAACGTTCGAACAAGGTTTTATACTGATCATGAAACTTATCTAGAGCCATGTTGAGGACAAAGAAAATAGATCCGTCTGTCGGCCGTTTACTTCTGGTGATATCATCACAATCTCCTCCGTCCCAACCACAGGCTCCAGTGTTACATCCCTCATCACACTTCCCGTTCCTGTAGTTCATGGTGCAGTAGACATCATACTCAGGTCTGCACTGTGTCTGTCCTCCTCCAACCTCGCAATCCCGTCCATCAAACAGACAAGCAGCAGTATTACACTCCTCATGACAAATACTATCATTAAACAAGTTTGCACAGGGGACACCACCAGAGCTAGCATTACAATGTTTCCAGGGGTTCACACCAAGATTACAATCGCCATCATCAAAAGAGCAAGCGAGAGTGTTGCAAACCTCGTCACAGATTTTATTTCCAGCTTTATTCTGACAATCATATTGTTTACATCTCCTTAAATCTTCCTCGTAATCAATATTCCGATTGTTTCCATAAATACTATCAATAGTTATATCAACACCGCCATCAGAAGATTTATCAAAAACCTCACAATTCTTTCCTCTGTATTGTTCTTTGCAGCGGCAAGCATAATCTCCAGGTCTATCTATACACTGGCCTCCGTTCTGACATCTGTTGTACATGCACTCGTTCCTGTTGTCAGTCTCACAGTTCGGTCCTGTAGTTCCTGCATTACATTCACATCTATACCCAGAGACAGTAGGGACACAAGATCCTCCATTGTTGCAAGGATTGATTTGGCAACTATCTCCCTCAAACTCACAGTTTGCTCCGCTGAACCCAGTTGGACAAGCACAAATATGACCGTAGTGAGTGCTGGTACATACTCCTCCACTCATACAAGGATTGTTAGAACAGAAATTTTGCTGAGATTCACAATGTTTCCCCATCCAGCCGGGCTTACAGTTGCATTTGTAATCATTGATGAGTTGGCTACAATCTGCAGTTCCATATTCATAACAGGGTTTAGACAAACATTCGTTGATATCTCCCTCACAACGTGATCCTGTGTATCCTGGCCTACACTTACATTCAAACCCTCCTACACGGTCCAGACAAACTCCATTGTTGTGGCAAGCTCCGTCATAGCATTCATCTACATTGATCTCGCAGAGTTTACCATTGGTTCCAGGAGGACAAGAGCAGGAGAAACCATTGATTAAATCATTGCAAGCTCCTCCGTTTCTGCAGGGGTTGGGTTGACAATCATTGATATCATGCTCACACTGTGATCCCATAAAACCAGGAGCACATGTGCAACTGAAATCCGTTTTCAGGTTGTTACAGGTTGCTCCATTATAACAGGGGTTTGAAGAGCATGCATTGGATTCGTTCTGGCAGTAGGATCCCCAATATCCGTCCTTACAGTCACAAGTGTGCGAGGTTCCAATGTTTCGACAACGACCTCCATTTTCACAGAGACCTGAGACCGGAGTTCCTCTGTAGTTTGCGGCAATTTCACAAGAAACCATCTTAACATCACACAATTTCCCGGTCCAACCACTAGAACAGGAACAGTGATAGCTGGCTCCATGCTGCTTACACTGTCCTCCATTTTCACAAGGGTTGTTAGAGCACCAATCTACTAGCTGATCACAGTTGGAACCTGTAAATCCAACCTTACAGTGACATTTGTGATATCCGTTTACGTTTTCACAGGTTGCTCCGTTCTTGCAGGGGTTCTTATCACAAGAGTTTATTCTACTCTGGCAGTTGGATCCTGTGAAACCCTCTGGACAATGACAGGTGTAGTTGTTGATACCATCCTGACAAGTTCCCCCGTTCATACATGAACTACCAGTACAGTCTTCATCATTAGTTTCACACAGCTCTCCGCTGAATCCAAGTGGACACGTACAAACAAAAGAGTCAACATAGTCTGTACATTTAGCTCCATTCTTACAAGGGTTAGGAGAACAATCATTCTTATCTTGCTGACAATTCTTCCCAATGAAACCCGGGACACAAAGACAACTATAGTCGGCAGTTTTATCAAGACACGTTCCTCCATTCAGACAGGGAGAGTCTGAACAATCATCCGTGTTAACGAGGCAATCCCTTCCTTCGAACCCTTTCTTGCACATACACGTGTAACTCCCATTAGTGTTGTGACAGCTTGCCCCGTTTCTACACGGAGAAGAAGTTGCACACTCATCTATATCTTCCTCACAAAACCGTCCTGTGAATCCAATATTACAGGAGCAGGTGAAATCTCTGTAGTTACTGTAAGGACTGCAGATGGCTCCATTGGCGCAAGGATTTGAAGCACAGGGATCCATTTCTACTTCACAAGTGCTCCCAGTAAATGGAGGCTCACAAATACATTTGAATCCGTTGATATTATCAATACAGTTTCCTCCGTTCTTGCAGGGATTGTTCATACAGTCATTAATATTCTCCTCACAGTTGATTCCTGAGAAACCAGACGGACAGGTACACTTGTATCCTCCTAGTAGGTCGGAGCAGGTTCCTCCGTGTTGGCATGGGTTCGCATCACACTCGTTTATCTCCTTCTGGCAGGTTGAACCTTCATATCCAGGTGGACAGTGGCATATAAACCTGGATACTTCATTCTCACACGTTCCGCCGTTTGTACAGGGACGATGTCTGCATTCATCTACGTCGGTTTGACATCTTTTTCCATACCAACCGTGGGGACAGCGGCATACAAAATCATTAATGATATCTGTACACTCTCCTCCGTTTAGACAGGGCTGACTCAGACACTCATTAATATCTTCCTCGCAAAGTCTTCCCCTGTATCCAGGTGGGCACTGACACTTGAAACCATTGATCTCGTCCAAGCACTTGCCCTTGTTAAGACAAGGGTTGGAGGAGCACTCGTTGACATTAACCTCACACTTGGTACCGTAGGTTCCAGGAGAACAATGGCACTGAAAAAATAAAGATTAATATTCAACTTCAAAGTCCTTTGATTTACTGATTCAAAAGGAAAGGTGATACGTAGGTAGGGGGGAGGGGGGGGGGAGTGCTTTTCATCATCATGGATCAGCAGAAAATACAATAAATCCAAACCAAAACAATTCAAACAAATATTAAGATTTATGAACGTGAGAAAATAGTGTTTAGTGCACATTAAAATGTTTTCAGACTAATCATTAAAAAATTTTAGTTCTGCGCCAATAACAAAATCAAAGCAGACAATGTTAATTTGATTAGAAAACCTACCTTGTATCCGGTTTCTGTTTCCTCGCATACCCCGCCATGCTGACAAGGATTGTACACGCACAGATCAATCTTACGCTCACACAAGCGTCCTGCAAACCCAGGATCACACTTACACGTGAAATCATTGATACCGTCGATGCAGGTTCCATGCATACACAGATTAGCAGCACAGTCATCTCTGTTGATCTCACACCTTGTCCCCGTGAAGGCGGTAGAGCACTCACACGTGAAGCTGTTGAATGAGTCCCGGCATGTTCCTCCGTTGTAGCAAGGATTGCTAGAACAATCATCAATATTCGTTTCACAATTAGTTCCACCGAACCCATTGATACAGGTGCAATGATATCCGTTGATTCCGTCCGTACAGTAGCCGTTGTTCTTGCATGGGTTCGGACTGCATTCGTCATAATCAACTTCACAGTTCTCCCCTTCAAATCCTAAACATTTAATAGTTTTTAGTTTGTCTTATCAATGAAATATTTATACAGCTTATCACTGTAAAAATAATAAAATTCGAATATTAAGAACTTGTGACAAAATCAGCAAAATTCTTATTTTAAATATATTATCAGTCAAATTTTCTTTAAAATATCAGATAACAGATAGTATAACGTCCTTTACATATTACATAATATTTAAAGAGATTGTGAAGCTAATGGAACTACCCCCCCCCCCTCTCCCAACCTTCAGTGTTTAATCTTTGTGATTTTAAAAATCTCCCGTTCCCAGCAAAATAATAGGTTGGAAAATTAAATTTGGTAATTTTCTATATTTAAGGTTCAAAGTATAATGGAAGTCAAACCAATTTCTTTCTTTTTAACTCAACCCCCTCCTCTTCCTCCGTGTAAGACCACCACGAAAAAATTATATCAAAATATAACAGCAAAAAAAAACTAAAAATTAACTTAAAATCTAAAAACTGTTTTTTATGAAAAATGCTGACACAGATGTCCTCAATTTGTTTTTTTTATTCCTGATGGCGCCCAGGTGTTGGGAGGGGGGGGGGATAATAGATGCAGCAAGAAGGATAAAGGGGGTTGGTGAAGAGTGGCAGGGGAGGGGGAGCCCAGAGCTTTAAGAGTGGCAGCCAGTTATACTGAACCAAGCCATCAGGGTTCGCTGCAGTATTATTATTAAACATTTTTATTTCTTCTAAATTTTCTAAGGTTAGATATTAAAAAAAATAGGAAAGAAACAAAATTTAAAGAAAAAAATTTCGAGCGAACCCTGATTTTGCAGAGTGTGGGAACGAGCTAAAACTATGTGGAGTACCCTAAACCCCCCCCCCTCGCCGGTCCCTACACCCTTCCCCTCCTCCACCCCCTACCAATACAAATATTGTCGGTGTTCCTAGAACATCGTCAACCTTTAATCTACCATCTTTTTACAATAAATCTTCGTTAATTAGTTCATCATAGATTACTCGGATAAATCCCAAAATATTTATAAATTAAAAGATTTAAACTCAAATATAAATATATGATGAGCCAGACGTGGTAAAAGGTTGCCGGAGTTACAAAGCATTGCATATATATATATATTGTATAAGTTAACCTGGCCTGGACAGTTACAGGTCACACTGACAAGGCAAAACCTGCCTCATGATGCCCCCCCCTTTTCTTCAACCCTATCCCCCTCCCTTTTATGATCCTAACCATAGCATCAGCATTAAACAAAATTGGCCTTAATTTCTGATAAATCAATTCATTTTTTACGACAAGTTCAAGTTTTGAATTCACTGTTTAAAAGCATCTCAATATCTGAATATATGATTTCAGGGTTATTCCGAAAGGGGAAAAAAAACTAGAAATATTTTTAAAGACCTCCAAAATTGAAATTCATCTATTTAGTAACATTGCCATTTACATGGGGTCTACAATAAAAAGCCGTCAATCCATAGCAGACGTACTATAGAACATAAGAACATGGGATGATTGAACATTTCATGAATTGACTCCAATCTTTGATCTCCAGTATGACTTGCACTCTGCACTCTGCACATGATTTGAAACATATTGAGAGGAAAAAGCAAAGCTATGAATTGGGCGCAAAAAGAGACATAATTGAAGTTAAGAAAAATTGCGCTGAAATGTTCTGAATACCAACTAGACCAACGCTGAGTGCATTAATCTCCCTCCTCCCTGGGCCCCTGGAGTGAGAGGGGAGGGGGGTGAAGAACGTGTCACATTTCTCGTAAACAATATTTAGTTTTCCTTCTATCCACCCAATCTTAAATTCAGCTAAACAACATGACTGGAGAGGGAAGGACAAGTATCCTGGTCTAGAACTAACCTGGCATACAGATACATCGATATCCTCCTCTCTCATCTATACAGGTTCCCTTGTTCCGACAGGGATTACTCTCGCATTCGTTTACATTCGTCTCACATCGGGGTCCGGAGAAACCCTAAACATTTATTTACTCTTTATATACAATCGTACGTGTTTTAGATTACAACCTGAACTACTGTGCACTGTGAAGTGCAATAATGTAAGATAGATCTGACATAACCGGCGTCGTGAAATGTTTTTCTTATTTTTTAGAAAGAACTTTATCTTTCTTAGTTTTTAAAACTTAATATTTGGGTCAAAAGAAAAACAATGAAATTATTTGTAAGTATATAGCTGTAGTTCTGTTATTGTTTGAAATTTTGGACTAATTGTAGACTGAAGTGGTTGGTTGGTAATCTTGTTGATGTACGTAATATTTACCTGTTTACATTTACACTTAAATGATCCAGGAGTATTTACACAAACTCCTCCGTGTTCACAAGGAGACCCTGAAACAATAGATGATTGAAGAGTGAACACTTGACAATCCTGATAAACTTGTCAGAATTGACACATGAAGAATAAAGATAAAATTAACAAATACTTAAAAATTCAAAACATTCCATTTACCTCCGTTGCATTCATTGATATCTTGAGCACAATCTGTTCCGTTGAAACCTGGGGGACAGTTACACGTATACGCTCCTGAGACAGGGTTCGTGTCACATCTAGCTCCGGGGTTGCAGGGGTTACTGGAGCAGGCGTCCTCTAGGTGACAGAGCAGCCCCGTCTTACCAGGAGGACATTCACAGAAGAATCCTCCAACTCTATCATGGCAGGTTCCTCCGTATAAACAGTTTCCCTCGGCACAGTCATCCTTGTTTGTCTCACAGTTCTTCCCGATATATCCGTTCACACAGATACACTCGTATCCACCTTCAGTATTCTGACAGGTTCCATGGTTCTGGCAGGGATTGGAGTAAGCACACTCGTCCACGTCCTTGCTGCAGTACTGTCCTTGCCAACTGTCTGTGCATCTGCAGGAGTAGGTATTAACTCCGTCCACGCAGGTTGCTCCGTGCTGACAAAGATGACCGGAACAATCATCGATATTCTTCTCACAATTATAGCCATCAAACCCTGCAAAAAGCGTTAATTAAAATATAGTCTGTGGCTTTATCGTTATCCCCCCCCCCCCCTCCTGACCATTATCCTAGAAGCTAGTGTCTAATGTACCTATTAACGATTAGAAGTATTGAGGTAAGATAAGAATAGTTAAGACTGAAACTGATGATGCTGGCTCCTGGGTTTAGGTGCAGGTAAACGATATTAGTGATAGTTCTAGAGATTGAAAATTGTATCCTCCGCAAGGTATTTGATGAAGGTTTAGATTGATCTATGTGTTTGGGTGAGATCTGACCATACCCTCCCCCCCTGCAGCAGGAGCAAACAACTTCTCTTTAAACCTTCCCACGCTTCGACCCCCATCAACAACAGGACGTTCCATCCGGCCATTTCTCCAGGTTTAATAAACAACTAGAAAAAAAACCCAACGAATTGAAAGATTTTTTTTCTAAAATGCTGACATTTTTTTAAGAAGTGCTTTAGTATGGATTTGTTCTACTTATAGTTTACTTCATTCAATCCAGCCATGGTTCTTCAACATAATATTATCAAATTAATTTTCCAAAAATTCTTCAAATATTGCCCTGCACTGCGTATAATGCCTGTAATACGCCTAGTTAAACAACCAAATCTAAATATATAACCCTTTACTTTTATCTTTGCACCTTGATACTATCATATCCCCCCCCCGTTAATAATTCCATAAATTTTTCTTATCTTTCCTAAAAGTTGATTTAATCAAATTCTGTTGTTTAGTGAGAATACCCTGATTGGACCCTGCTGCTCAATGTTCTGTATTGTTTAAATAATTGCTTATTGTCCTCGGCTAAATATAAAATATCAAACCCTAAAAAATATTTATATCTTCCCCCTCCCCA